>NC_056736.1:376171734-376316734 GCF_019279795.1 Protopterus annectens
TTTTTTTTTTTTTTTAGTACTACAGATAGGTGAGATAAAACAGAAGAGTAGAAAGACATAGAGAGAGCAGGAGGTGAAAGAGATATCAGTCTGGGTTGGAGCAGGGACATAGCCAGTGAGTTGTAAGATATTCTTTCAGATGCTTTTTAAACAGAATAGTGAAAGCGAGGGAGGAAAGTTCAGTAGGAAGCTGGTTCCAGATTTTCCCTACTGTGTTGGTGAAAAGTGAGTCTCCTGCTTTGTTATTTGATTTAATAGTGGAAACTAGAAGCTTATTGGATGAGCATAGCATAGCAAGATTTTTGTAGGGTGAAATCAGGTTAGTGAGGATAGGGGTATTTTTAGGGTGGTAAAGGATTTTTTGGGTGATAACAATTTGTTGATAAAGTAGTTGGTTCTGCAGTTCTAGCCATCCCAGATGTTTTAGGTTAAGACAGTGGTGAGTTCTAAAGGTGGTGCCAGTGGCAAATCTGGCTATGTTAATGTAACTGATGGAAAGTTTGGTGAGATTGTTTTTTGATAGATTGGTATATATTGCCGAAGAATAGAACAGGGTAGACATAAGGTGGGTCTGGGCAATAGTTATTCTGGCTGAAGGGGAAAGAAAAGGTTTGATTCTGTAAAGAGTGCCTAGTTTTTTGTTGACTGACTTTATAGTAGAGTTAATGTGATAATCAAAAGTAAGGTTATTATCAATTGTTACTCCTAGAAGACGGGTTGAAGTATCTGGGGCTATGTTGGTTGCATTGTTGGAGGTTAATGTGAAGTGCAGTTGAGGTGATTTATGAGTTGGAGCAAAAAGTAATAACTTTGTTTTTTGGGGGTTCAGGAGGAGGCAGTGTTGCATGAACCAATTTTCAACACTGCTAAATACTGTTTGGGTGAGAGACTGCAGAGAGGTTATGGACTTAGCTGAACAAATTAAAGTGGAGTTATCTGCATATTGTATGCAGGTGACCTGAGGAATATTGGTATGTAGGTCATTAATAAACAATGAGACAATGATATTGACAATATCTGTCATCAATCTACAATGTCAATCTGATATGATTTTACCAGACATTGGCCAGAAAACCACATGTTTATGACAGATGTAAAAAAATCATTTGTCAGATATCAGGACAATCTGCACACATATGCAGAGGTCAGAGGTATGGCCACTATCTGTATCCATACCTGCCAAGCTCTTAGAGCAGTAAATATTTACAAAGCCATAAATAATGGGGTGACAAAGGCCACATAATAGGGACACTTGTCAAATATTGCTCCTACACACATAACGGCGATAACATAGCAGGTTTTGCATTAGCATAGATGGTCTGAAAGATATGAAGTGTGCAGTTCATGATGTCTGCCATTATGTTATGACATCAGCCTGCAATGATTTGACAATGATTTGCCAAAAAGACACAGGTGTATGAGAAAATGGACCAAATATATGTGTCATGAATCATGACAGTCTGTGTAAACTGTACAGTTAAGAGGTATGTCTGAACCACCCTGCAGGTTGCAGTCCATGTTTGCCAAGGTGTAACCTGTCACGACAACTAAAACAGTTAAAAGAGGTCCAAATACTGTAGGACAAGAAACATATCATACAGTTCTGTACTGATTGCAGAGAGAAGTGATTGGACATCAGAAGTACCTTAATGTCATGAGCAATGCTGTTAGCTAAGGTAATGTCACACAAAGAAGGTGTCATACTAGCATACCAGAGGATGTCCTGTGTGTTGCACTTGCTGTGGGAATGCTATGTGCCGCTAACTGTCACATTACTACAAGTTGTGTCCCACACTCCACAATTGATAATGTCACACACACATTGTGTGTTGCCTATGTGTGTGCAATATGTAGACATGTGAAGGCCCTGTGATTACCTTGTGCAAACAAGACAGATGAATTTGTTGGGGTTAAAGTAATGGCTAGACTTGTGAGGGACCTAGTACCAGTACTTAAGTAACCTTCTCTGTATGTATGAGCCTGTGGTACTACAGAACACCGAGGTGACATGTATGAAGGCTAGCTAGCTGTGTCAAGGGGTATGTATGCAAGGTCACACTGCCTGCCACCAGTGTCCCACACACACTGTTGCATACATACACACCTGGTAAACATGTACATAAACAGATGTACCTTGGCTATTAAAATATCCAGGTGTTTCCAATATGCCATACTCCTCATTGGTAATGTCAGCAGGGCAACAGCCTGCAGACAAACAGACACCTGGAACACAAACAGAATACAGCATGTGAGACTACATTCAGTCAGCATTACTAACTCCAATAATGCATCATGGCTAAAAATGATACATACACTTTGATGTGTACCCATAACTATTGCCAGCAGACAGCACCTTACACAGCATTACATTACAACATTGTACTATATTCACCCTGTGCGCCAGACCCATACTAGCATGTCCCTGCATTGATAATATGGATGTCAGGGATGTGGCACAGGTATCATCATTTGCACAGGGTGTGCTGTGGGTTTGCCAGAGGCCTAGGCTAGGCCATATGATTGACATAATGTGTGTGTGTGTATTTGGAGGGGTGTTTTCTAAATGGGCTGTGCAGAGGTGCTGTGTGTGTCTGGTAGTGACCTGCCTGTGCTAGAGATGTGTGTGTGTTTGTATGCACACAGTCACGCCATGTGGCTGCGCTACACAGGGGTATGTTGGACAGCTGTGGACCGTACATGGCAGGGTGTGCAGTTCACCATCTCTGGCCATGGACATGGGAACTGGTTCTGTCAGGGGACTCACTGGCACCACCAGGTCCAAGGCCATATGCAGCACTACTACCTGATGGTGACTGCTGTCTGCTGGATCTGTGTCCCTGCTGGGACCGGCCTGAGCCACATGCTCATGGCCTGCTCCATTATGGTGTGGACATCACCCTCCCTTTGGTAGTGCTGGTGGTACTGCCAATACAGCAGTGTGTATGTGCACTGCCCCATAGACTCTCAGCTGAACCTGTTGCTGACCTACGTCCATGTGGCCGATGCTCTACTCCCACCACATGTTCCAGCACAGACATTCCACGGTCGAGAATTGACAATGTCTCACCTTACCATTTATCCATGACCTCAGCATAATAATGTGTGGCATCAGCAAGGCCATAGAGGACGTCACGCATGGCAGGAAGTGTTGCATTCAAGACCCTGAGTATCTGTCTGGTGTTGCATTCACTATGTGCCTGTGCCTCCATGATGGTCTGGAAAATGCATCTGGTGACACCTGCTGTGACACATGTGATAGGGCTTGATGGGCAGCAGTCCTCCTTTGAGTACCCTTGTCCATCTGCCTGTGTGGGACCTCGCATGCTCTCTGGCTATGGTTAGTGTCTACACTCACATTTGCCAGTTACCACACTAGCCTGTTCCATGCCACCACCCACCAACTGTCCATTATCTGTGGCTGCTGGGGACTGGGTATGTGATGGCATTGTGACTGTGTGACTGGACATTGTGGTTGAAAGTGGGATGCCAACTGATGGCACAGATTTAGCCCCTGACAACCCTACCTTTGCCTCACTATGACCACCATCATCATCAGAGTCCTACACAATTTGCTGTCATTCACCATAGATGTGCACTTGTGTGCATTACAAAACCCCACCCACAAATGCAGTTTGACCTAACATATGTATCTAGATACTCTATGAATGCCAGAATGACTGTTACAGTATTCATTTTATGTCCACTGGTGCCTTACATGGATGCATCTTGACTGTTGTCTGGGTGCCACCCACCTCCACAACTTGGGTGTGTTCAGTTTGCTGGGGTGCGGTGCCTGCCCCAAGGTTGGAGAGGAAATCCTGTGCTGGTTTCAGTGGGCCCTGTGTAGCAGGACCCCCACCTGTGGCTGTACAGTCCCTGGCCATGGCAGCAGCCCTATGCCGGGCATGGTGTATGAGGTTGGTTGCCCTGTGCTTGACCTGTTCATAGGTCTGCCCATGCTGACCCACGTTCACCCTGTTAACTAATTAGGCCCACAGAAGAGTCTGCTCCCACAGCTGCTGTTTGCTATGGCTGAACAGGACTCCTTGATGCTGTTGAATGGCTTCAATAATTGCCGCAGGCTCAGCTTCCAAGTATGCAGGCTGGCGCATATGTAGCATTCCACCTGGAAGACATAAACAGGGAAACACATCACAGGACCTCATACATTTGTCAACATTATTTACAGATCCTGCACATCCACATTTGCTAACACTATCTACCACTAACAATCACATCATACCCCTGCTATCTATCAGCACAGTATGAGCATGCCTTGCACTCCTGGTCCTGATGTGTCATGTTCCCTTCCAATGAGGGCCATTAATGTGCATAATCCTCCATTAATCATTCACATTTATGTAGATGGATGACAGTGGCTGTCTACCATGCAGATGGGAATAACACTGGTGCTCAGGCTTTGTTTGACTACAGTGTGTAATGGAGGTGAAAGCTAATGCCTGATTTCATGAAGGATGCAGACAGGGATGTTATCAGGTCCCATGGAGACTTCAATATTTTGCCTTTGAGAGGGCATTACCAACCTGCTCCCTGATGATGATGGGAGGGAAGGTGGGTGCTGTGCATATCCTCCTATACTAATGGGGGGCAGGGGTGATATTTTCACTTAACCTGTCTGCAGCGGGTTGGCTCTAGCTATGGCATGTGTGTATGTGGTGTTTTTAACCACCAGTACAGGGTGGATTTGGTTGTTGACTTCGAGATTGCAGACATATGTGAAGAAGGCCTTGTGATTGGCCTTGGTGGATATGTCCAATTTGTACTCATAGTTAGCCTTACAGTGATGTACCTGTGACCTTATATGTTTGTTCAGACAAAGGTGGAATTGCTTCCAATTTGGCACCTGCTCCTTCTTGACACTGTACAGCCAATATTTCAACCTATTAGGTGGTTTGTGTATTGCTGATGTCCACCAAATAGGATTACACTACCTTGGGGAGGTGAGTTTTTCATGTCAGGTATTGCTGAGTCCATACAGCTATGTAGGTGCTCATATAGATGTTTGTTGTAGTCTTGGATGCAAAGTCATAACACAGTTGAACACTTTTCCAATTTCAACCTGGTAATCATACTCAATTTAGTAATCATTTCTGTTTCAAGGCAATGCAACAACACGTAGCTGTAGACATTTATGTTTGTTTGATGCACCGAAATGAAGATTACACACTTGTAAAACATGTACAGCTTATTTACCTGACATTTTGCAACTCATGTCTGTATGTTTGAGGCTTCCAGCTACACCTATTAATACATACATGTGCACAGGTAATGTTTGATATACATTTCTGTTCTGTGTCATTATGGCACACTGTGTTTACACTCTTGCAGCTCAGTCATACCTTTAAACCTGTTAGAGCAAGACATCTGGACAAAGGCACACATAAATGGGGGGCAATGGCCCACAAACAGTCATGCAGCATACAAATTGCTGTAACACATTTAAGACAGTTGATAATACACTAGGTTTTGAATTCACAAGAATACTCTGGAGGATATGACATCTGACATTCAAATGTATGGGATTATGTTCTGACATCAGTCCTCACTGATTTGCCAGTGATTTGCCAGACATAACACAACTCTATGAGAAAATGACTACAAATATGGGGTAAACATGTGGTCAGTGTGCAAAACTCTGGACAGTTGAGAGGTATGAGCTCAGTATATAACATGCAGTTCAACACAGACTTCTGCGCCAGTTGTTTACTATGCACATACCCTATATAGGTCTCTTAGATTTGTAATACAAGCATATGTATCATAGTAGTATTCACAAATGACATATAAATACTTACAACATCTCAGGTAGCTGGCTTTGCAGTGTCACAGTCAATATTGTACAACAGATACTTCAGTAGCAGTCATATGTGAGCTGACCTTTCCTGGGATGACTCAGGGGCCAGAGCTGTGATCTATGTCACTGCAGACAGAGCCAGATGAGAAGGCCTTAGGTGCTGAACAGCAACATTTCAGTCCAGCAAGTCTTGTTGAGACATATTGTTTAATTACATTTGAGTGACGCCTCCAGGTGCATCTGCAGTTAACTCTTACTGATGCCTCTAGGCATCAAATACTGCTTGTTCATATTTGCATCAATAATTCCAAAATCATGCTATGTACAAGGTTTTAAAAGATTTCATCTTAAAGCTTATACAATGGCAAACTCAACTGCAATAATGTTTGACTTCTGTCTAGTGCAAGTAAATAGAAATTAACTGTTGTTTTTATGATATTAATTTATATAGATATAATTTTGACATTTTTCTAAATATCTCAATAACCAAGTAACACAGACAGAACTCATTAGCCTCATATGAATGCTCCCAGCTAGACGAATAAAATGCTGCTGACAGTATCTGTGTAACATGAGTGGTTGCTGAGATATTGTAAGTTGTTTACAAAATATTACAAATGTAATAGTTACTGTGTTTACTGTTACTTATAAAATTTGTTTTAAGACCTACAACCTAAAGAATGCTACTACTACAAAAATACTTTGTGTTAAAGAGTTTGCCATTAATACTTCTTTCATAACTACTATGGCTCCAGATATATGAACATTTGTTTGAAATGTGAGGACATAATTTGATTCTGTGAAAAGTCTTAGGTTCCGCCCATTGGAAGTTTCAGTGCAAACTTTCTGAGCTCCGTTGGAGTGAATGAGATAGCTTCCTATTTCCCATTATTGCATCCCCCTTTCTGCATTCCATTACATGCTTACTTGTTTGACATACCTGTTGTAGTGCTTTCTCAGAGTAATCATGCAGTACCTCTGTCTGTATTTGCAGTCTTTCCATGTAAAGGCTCAGACCTGTTTTTCATAGGCAGCAGCTTGCCTTTTGTAGGTAATGCTTATGAGCAGGTGATGACCTGTGCACCAATTGATGTCTCCCACTTGATAATTACATCCAGGACAGCTGTGTTGTTATTCCAATAGCCAATTGTATGGCACAAAGTCCTGTAATTAAGTCCTTCATGTGAGCCTTGCCTCTTTTCCTTGCCTGTGAGGAGAACATTATGGAGGCGGGTGAGCTACAGTATTACAGAAGTTAGGTGGAAACGCCTCTTAGAACAAGAAATGTGGAGCAGCCCAACAAAATAGGGGAGGAGGTTCCAGAATTAGGGACATAATTTAAGTATTGCTGTTATACAGTTGGTTAATTACTAGTTTAACAGGGTTTGTCTGGACATACATTTTCTGCATGATTTCAAGTTTGACAATGTTTTGTATATGACTTACCTGTCAACTGTACAGATTTCCGCAGAATGTCCATAGGTTTGCCTCTTATGTTTGGTCTGTTCCTCAGACAGTTTTTGAACTTGGCAAATCAGTAGGATACTCTGGGGATTGCATTCACTAAAAGATGGCATCCATTTGTGTTTCTGACTTCATATCCTTCAGAGAAGTTATGTTACAACAGACCCTGTAACACAAGTGACCTTTTCAGTTTATAACACCAATATTTAAAATATGTCCCTGTTTTTGCGCCTCTGTCCCCCAATTATGTCAGATTTCTTGCACTAAGAGGTTGAGAGGTATGGTATATCATTATTTACTGACTTCATTCCTGTATTCATCCCAGTAATTTAGCAGAATCTCAGACATGTTATGAGGAAGAGGCCAAAAATATTAGGCTAAAACATGGACATTCTGTGGAAATCTGTACAGTTGAGAAGTCTGGCCATTGTTAACAGACTGTCAAGACTGTGTAGCAGTATAGTGTGCAAATGTTTGTTGGGCTGAGTAGGGAAGGGGGCAGATGTGAGTGTCATGGATCCTTTTCTATCTGCTGTGCATGCTGCTACAGTTGCTGGTGGTCTATCAGATATATATGTTTGTAGGGGCAGACTGAGACATGTCCCATACCACCTCAGGATTCCAACTACACTGCGACTTGGCGCAGTATATGTAGGAGTACTGTGTGACTGGCAATTAGGATATGTTTGTTCACACAGTCATTATAATTTAGAGTTCAATTGGCTTACTGGTATGTTGCTGTGACTGTGGTGCAAATGATTGTGGGTATGCACTTTCACACCGATGTCTGTTTTTCCCTACATTTACTTCTCTGTAGTGCATGATACATTTGTAAGTGCATGAGTAATTACCCAGAGCTGATTTGGGGTAGTGTTGTGTTGGTCTGCCTGTAGTCTAGAAGGTGCTTGGTGACATGCTTGGCAGCTCAGTGTTTTTTCCCTAATGCTATATGACTTCACTCATAGCTCTCAACTATCCAGATATTCATAGGATGTCCAGATGTTTGGCTCATATGTTTGGTCTGTTCCCCATAACTGTTGTGGATTTCTGACAATTCAGTGGGATGATGTGAGGAGTAAAGTCACTAAATAATGAGAAGCATTTGAGTATTAGACTTGAAATATTTCAGACAATATATGTTAAAGCAGACAGTGTTACTGTAGCAACTTTCTAAGCATATCTAATCAAATATTTAAGATATGTGCCTATTTTCAAGCCTTTTTCCCCTACTTTGTCGGGCTTGGTCCAGATTCTTTGCACTAAGGGGTTGAGAGGTATGACTGCACTGCATGTTTTACACACACACACACACACACACACACACACACACACACACACACACACACATATATATATATATATATATATATATATATATATATAAAACATTAGTGATTCCACAGACTTTTTTCCCTTATGTTAAATGTCTGTACTGCATGATATGTTTTAAAATGCATCAGATATTCCTACAGCACACATGGTGTAGTGGTACATTGCTCTGACTGTAGTGTACAAAGTCACGGGTTCAAGACCTGCTAGAGCCATTTATTTTGTTGCTGGGCAGAACAGGGGCTGAAGGAAACAGAGTGATTAAAGCAGCTTTAAGCATCTTTAAGAGGGTTTGCGCAGTTTTGCACAATGATAAACAATGCCATGAGATGCTTAGTCCATTTCGGCTTCACTTAGCACCGCTTATTCCCACTTAAACCCACGCTAATTTCTTATAAAGAAAATGTAAAAGGGTAATAGGAAAGTGGTGAAATAGGGGCACACAGAGGGTAATACAATATAAAAGTTAAGTAGGGATGTGCAGGATGGGTGTAGGAAAGTTAAAAATGAAGATCCTGCCTTGGTACTTAAACCGTGAGCTGCTGCATGCAAAGCGGGAGTTCTAACCACTACGCCATCTTGCCATTGAGGATTTTAGCTATACATTTCTATTTAGCTTCTTTGAGATTTTTAAGCAATGCTGAGCACAGCTCCTCGACACGCAAATTCACTCAGCTACACTTAAACTTCACTTAGAATGAAAAAAAATTAATACAAGCATTTTAATTACATGTATCAATACTACTTGTAAGTCATATTTGGTAATGCACTACCTGTCATTCTATCAGCTATCAAAGTCTGTATGGGCAATATCAGGACTGAAGTCACTACATAAAGACATACATTTGAGTTTCAGACTTCGAAACCTTCCCTACATGTTATGTTAATGCAAACCCTGTTTCACTATCAACTTTCTAAGTTTGTAAGGGCAATATTTATAATCTGTCTCCATTTGTCCCCTCATCATTTTAGGCACACTCCAGTTTTTTGCTCTAAGAGGTTGAGAAGTATGCCCCCACCATCATTTTAGGCTTTGTCTAGATTTTTGGCTATAAGAGGTTCAGATGTATGGTCAAAGGGTCGTGCGGCACTTTCACAATGCAGGGAGTGTGTGACAGTACCTGTCACACACCCCCTGCATTGCTTCCCATTTCAATTCCTGCTTTCAGTGTCTGCAGACACTGCAAGCAGTTAGAAAGTGCCATACAACACTTTTACAATCAGGGTGTGTGTGACAGTACCTGTCATACACCCCCTCCATAGCTTCCTATTTAAATTCCTGGTTTTAGTGTCAGCAGACACTGAAAGCAGTTAAAAAGTGCCGTACAGCACTCTCAGAGTGGAGGGGATGTGTTGGATGTGCGAGCAGTACTGAAACATGCCCCCTGCACTCCTTCAGTGTTTGTGTCTGCAGAGCCATTTTCAGTAGTGTGCCTTCATTAATATGTAATGAGCGCTTCTGTTAAGGCTATGCAGATGCAGACAACATTCACTCTGTGTAGGAATAACACTATTCCTACATGGAGTTTATTAAATCCTGGGGTTAGTCTTAGATATCACACACAGTTCTATCACTTTATAAATATTGCAGTGTCCAAGCTGACAGTCTTTTACTCTGTGTTTAATTTGTCATATAAATGTATAATAACTTTTGAACCCCTTGCTTCTATTAAAAAGTAAATGCCTTACATATGGAAGTTTTTTTTTTTTGGTTGTAGCTGGCTTGGAAGTTTCTGAGAGTACTATTAACTTATAGAACATTTCTGGAGTTTCTGCATTTTCATTTAAAGCGAGATACTGCTTTAACTTCAAAATCCAAATTTTCAGTTTTCATACAAAACAATGTGCAGCCTCAGAAACACTGATTGTTGTTTTGATGAGATTTGGAGCCAACATTATGATGCTCTACAATAAAGAATGGTAGTTCAGTGCATCTTAATTCTAAAATATTGAAACAATGGGAAAAATACTACATGTAAAAACAACATGTGAAATGTAGTCATTCCATGTTATGTATAAATACTGAAATGAAGCTTGTTGCAATAATAAAGTATAAAAATTGCAAAAAAAGGGTTCATTGACTTTTACTTTGAAATTCATAAAATAAAACAGCTTGATATTGCTTCTTAGGCTGATACAGTAATAATATCTCACAGAAGGAATAAGTCATTTTCTGTTTTTTTACAAATTCAGGAAATTTGTAGTCACACTATAGCAATCTAATACCATGCAATGTGTGAATGTAACTTTCATAGGCAAATTGTTAATAATGCTGAATGCAGAGGCTTAAGACACAGAACACACTCTTATCCATAAGCGTTACTCTAACCACTGAATACTGGGTAATCACTGGGAACATGCAATGTTACTACTGTGTTATTGTATAACTATTTACTTCCCTATATATGTCTACCTATCGATATATGTATATATATATATATATATATATATATATATATATATATATATATATATATATATGGGAATGACAGAAAAATCAATAGATTCCATTGGTTTGGTCCTCTGAATGACAAGATAACTCAGTTTTCCCATACATTTAAAAGAAGAAGCAAGGTTTAGCCAAACTTGAAACACTCAAACACACTATGGATAATTATTACATTAGTGTTATTAATGTTCAAATTAACTAACTTCCCTAAAGTATTAAAAATGAATGACCATCCCATGTGGAAGTGAAATGTTGTAGTATTTACTTGCATGATGATTCACTTCCACCAAACTAATACAATAACAAACTATTAATACCCAGCCTGATACTGAGGTAAACACTGATAGCAGTCAGAATGTGGTTGGGGGTAGGGATGCAGATACTGTATGAAAAGAAAGGGCCATTATTTAATCATTGTTATATGGTCATTAGTATGGTTTGCTGAGGATGACTTTAATTGTCTGTGAGAAAATTCCTGATTTCAGTGTCTGCGGCACTGCAAGCAGTTAGAAAGTGCCATACAGCACTTTTACAATCAGGGTGTGTGTGACAGTACCTGACATACACCCCCTCCATACCTTCCTATTTAAATTCCTGGTTTCAGTGTCAGTAGACACTGAAAGCAGTTAGAAAGTGCTGTACAGCACTCTCAGAGTGGAGGGGATGTGTTGGATGTGCGAGCAGTACTGAAACATGCCCCCTTCACTCCTTCAGTGTTTGTGTCTGCAGAGCCATTCTCAGTAGTGCGCCTTCATTAATATGTAAGGAGCGCTTCTGTTAAGGCTATGCAGATGCAGACACCATTCAGTCTGTGTAGGAATAACACTATTCCTACACGGAATTTATTAAATCCTGGGGTTAGTCTTAGATATCACACACAGTTCTATCGCTTTATAGATGTTGCAGTCTCCAAGCTGACAGTCTTTTACTCTGTGTTTAATTTGTCATATAAGTGTATAATAACTTTTGAACCCCTTGCTTCTATTAAAAAGTAAATGACTTAGACCAGAGATTTCCCATACTCTGGAATAGACTGCCCATACATGTCAAGCAGAGCACCTCATTGCCCCTCTTCAAAAGGAACCTTGATGATTGGATGTACGATAGGAAATTCACCCCGGGGATCATGCCAGTCACCCTGCTAGACAGGGGCCCAGAGAAGTAAATATTGTGGGAAAACATTTCCAGGGAATTGTTATGGCTAGGCTTGCATAGGTCTTAGGGCCGATAGCCTAGTACCAACCTATGAACCTATGAACCTATTACATATGGAAGTTTTTTTTTTTTTGGTTGTATCTGGCTAGGAAGTTTCTGAGAGTACTTCTAACTTATAGAATGTTTCTGGAGTTTCTGCATTTTCATTTAAAGCGAGACACTGCTTTAACTTCAAAATCCAGAATTTTCAATTTTCATACAAAACAATGTGCAGCCTCAGAAACACTGATTGTTGTTTTGATGAAATTTGGAGCCAAAATTATGATGTGCTACAATAAAAAATGGTAGTTCATTGCATCTTAATTCTGAAATATTGAAACATTGGGAAAAATACTACATGTAAAAACAACATGTGAAATGTAGTCATTTCATGTTATGTATAAATACTGCAGCGAAGCTTGTTGCAATAATAAAGTATAAAAATTGCAAAAAAAGGATTCATTGACTTTTACTTTGAAATTCATAAAATAAAACAGCTTGATATTGCTTCTTAAGCTATGATACAGTAATAATATCTCACAGAAGGAATAAGTCATTTTCTGTTTTTTTACAAATTTAGGAAATTTGTAGTCACACTATAGCAAGACTAGTAGCTTCTGGTGACAAAAGTAATGTTATATCTAATACCATGCAATGTGTGAATGTAGTTTCCGTAGGCAAATTCTTAATAATGCTGAATGCAGAGGCTTGAGACACAGAACACACTCTTATCCATAAGCTTTACTCTAACCACTGAATACTGGGTAATCACTGGGAACATGCGATGTTACTACTGTGTTATTGCATATCTGTTTACTTCCCTATATATGTCTACCTATCGATCTATATATATATATATATATATATATATGTATGTGGGAATGACAGAAAAATCAATGGATTCCATTGGTTTGGTCCTCTGAATGACAAGATAACTCAGTTTTCCCATACATTTAAAAGAAGAAGCAAGGTTTAGCCAAACTTGAAATGCTCAAACACTCTATGGATAATTATTACATTAGTGTTATTAATGTTCAAATTAACTAACTTACCTAAAGTATTAAAAATGAATGACCATCCCATCTGGAAGTGAAATATTGTAGTATTTACTTGCATGATGAATCACTTCCACCAAACTAATACAATAACAAAATACTAATACCCAGCCTGATACTGAGGTAAACACTGATAGCAGTCAGAATGTGGTTGGGGTAGGGATGCAGATACTGTATGAAAAGAAAGGGCCATTATTTAATCATTGTTATATGGTCATTAGTATGGTTTGCTGAGGATGACTTTAATTGTCTGTGAGGAAAAAATAAATAAAATGCATTATTTAGGCCATTATTTCTTTCTCCTTCGGCACAATCATGTACTAGATCTTATCATGTCAATAAGTGGCTATCATTGAGCAAGGGACGTGTTATATAAGAAGGAAAGGGACATAAATTGAGGCAAACACTTTCAAAGGTTCATTAATATGACATCATCCAGGGACAGTACACGCATCTGACAATAACAAGACTAAACAAATCGCTGTTTACATGCATCTGACAACAAGACTAAATACATTGCTGTTTCCATTATATATGTCTCTTGACACAGTCAGACAACAGAGGCCTACAGAGTTAGAAAGACGCTTTCTGTGGATGCTGTTAATCCTTTCTGTGTATGAAACTGACTGGTTAGTGTTGCCACATGATCATATTTAGCCATCCTTGATCTGCCTTAATAGTGGCAGTGTTGATATGTCTAATGGGAAGGGGACTATTTATGTGAAAAGAATTATAGCTTTTATTTAAAGGCAAGCTATATGAATTCATACAACTAGAGAAGGAGTACTCTATCAGAAGTGATTTATTCTACTGAGATAATAGGTGTCTGTGCATGTGTGTATCTGGAAAAGAAAATAAAACCAATGCTTTGGCTTTCAAGTTGATTTATTTTTAGAATTTTTACAGTGTCACTTCTTTGAATGTTTTTATGCAGTTCTCAACAAATAGAGTATATTATTTTTACTAATGAGGATAATACATAATCCGTGCAATAATTTCTGTATTTTAATTTTAATGTAAGCACTAAAGCCACTAGTTATTGTTCATAAAAGTGGTTTCAACATTTGAAAAGTTAATACATAATGATGAAATCTCTGGTAACTTTAAAAAGCATTCAGAAATTCAACATATAACAATATCATTATATTTATACCTAAAAGAACATTATCAATACATTCTACTACTGAATATCTACCTTTGTTATTTAAAACATTGTAGTAGGAAATGCTGAGCTGTTTTGAAGATATAAACCTATACCACCAATATACTTACATGGCGATTATATACCAGGCAGCTATGTTGCAGTGTACTGACCTTAACATATATCAGTAGATACGTTACTACATTATTGGACAGGGTGGATGCTACAAAAGTAGAGTAACAATAGCAACAATCCTTTTTAAGTGCCATAACATACATGCAACTTCACTTCCCCACCACCAACACCAAATGGAGAATATATCTATAACTGATGTAGACAGCTAAAAGTGTGAACCCCACAAAACAGACTATTCATACTATCATGTAAACATATGCAGTATGTGGCTGATGGAATAGAGTCAAATGTTATCAAAAGCTGTATTCCTCTGTGCAGATATATAGCAAGGTAATACCCTCCCGTGTGTTTACAACATTGAGTACCCTTTCAGTTTCCCTGACTACATGGTTATCAACCATGTAGATTCAGGGCTGTCAGCAAGATGAAGATGCAAATGAGGTTAAAACTCATTAGAATTGCTGAATCGCAAAAAATCTGTAATCTTGTAGGGATGCTCCCTTCATGTAGGCACTTTCAAAGTGTTTGTTTTCAATGGATGGCAACAGTGAATGATGACATTGGGGGTGTCAGGTTACACTTACAGAGGTGTACATGTATGTCTGTGAAGTGTGAAAGTGCATGTAAGCAGTGCACATTTCACAAGTTCTGTTTCATCCTCTTTATTGTTGTTAAAATGTGTCATCTGTGTCTGCTTTAAGTTATTTTTTTAATTATTGTTATCATTGTTTGCACAATACAGTGCTTAGAGCAATTACTGGAAAAGGAGGAATGAATGGTAGGTTTCTCTATGCTTGACATTTAACTATTCATCATACAGCATGTGTATATGTAGGGCAGGAGTATGGGTTCTAATACAGGGTGTGCAAACTGTAAATCAGATTTTGTGTACCATGTTTGCGTAATATCACTGGAACAGAGGAAAGTAATAACAATATCACCTCTGTTTACCTTCTTTACGTGTAGGTGTGTGCAGGGGCTCAGAGGGCTGCACAGCAGTGCTGACATGTGCATCATGCACTAATGAGTATCAATGGAGTTAACACATTCAGTTAAGCAGTAGGTGTGCTTCACAGGTGCTAATTACAGCATAAGTAAGTGATTTTCAGCACAGTAGATTTATTCAACAAGCTATAAAGTAACCATGTAGTTTCCATTCTGGCTTTTCCTGAATGCTTCAATACCACTGGAATATTTTAAAGGAACATAATCCTAGGGGTGCCTGCAGCTTTGCTCCATATGTATGTGCTACAAGCTGAAGCCAATGCCACTGGTGCTGGTGACAGCAGGCCTAGGCCAAGAAGGAGAAGAGTGTTCAGACTCAGGGTAACTTTTCAGATGTTACATGACTTGGAGATTGTAGAGCACTACAGGGTGGACAGAGACACTTTACAAGAAATCTCTGAGCTCTGACACCCTCAACTCAGAGCCAACTGAGGGGAACCCATCCCAGTGGCAACTAACGTATGTGTAGCTCTTAGAATATTAGCTACAGGTACCTTTCAAAGACCAACTCGGGACATGACAGAAACATCACAGGCATCAGCATCCAGAATTCTGCAGCAATTCCTGGATGCTATGCTCATACATGCAACTGAGCACATATGTTTTCCCTATAGTTCTGAGGAGTGGGCCAGCAATATGCAACATTTCTACCTGGTAGTGCACTACCAAGTAGACCTGGGTGCCATAGATTACACTCATGTACACATTAATGCACCTCCTGGTGAGCAGGGTAGAATATACATTAACCACAAGGGATACCACTCCAGCAACTGCCAAGTCGTAATGCCCAGGGAATTATCTTGAATGTGTCTGCTGGCAGTTATCATGACTCCCATATCTGGCACCACAGGGATCATAACTGTACCAGATGTTTGCTAGGATGGACATCCCACAGGGCCATTTACTAGGGGATGCTGTCTATGCACTGGAACCGTGGTTGATGACACCCACCAAAAGTGCACAGACAGCTATGGAAGAACACCATAATGTGGCACACACTCAAACCAGAAACATCATAGAGCATGAGTTTGGGCTGCTGAAGTCATGGTTATGATGCTTAGATACATCTGGTGGAGTCCTGCAGTATAATCCATGCACATGTACACAGATATTCATAGTATGTGCTATGCTACACAATCTGATCCTGCAGAAACAGCTGCAGCAGGATCAACAAGTGGAAGGGACACACATACCCCCACCAATACCTAGGTCGCCACAGCCATAGTCAGAGGAGGACTTGTGGGGGAACCAACAGCTGCTGTCCCTGGGGTCAGGCATAGGCATGCTCAGTATGTCCTTGCTTTGGCTAAGAGACAACTCATAACACATTCACTGACCACCTAGGTGCCTAATACCTTTATCCTGCTCACATATATGTAACAAAATTGATGCCAAGCAACTCACACAACCTTTGCCTCTCCATGTATTGGCAGTGTACTGCTTGCATTAGACAGAGTTATCCCTGAACTAAAACTGTCAGCTGCTGCATTTGCAAGGTAAGTCCTGAACCTAGAGAGTATTCTTTAATAATATTATGGCATATCATTGTTTTTTCTTAACTTGGTACAGAAATCAAGGAAATAGTGTTGGATTTCTGCAAAAACTACTTTAACATGTGACAGCAGAGTAATGATAGTAAGTCTTAGGCTTCAGGCATCAAAGATTCACACAGTCATCCATCCCAAAAGTACTGATGATCAGTGCATGCCCTCAGTTTAGCACCATACCTTTATACTAGTAAATCATTAAAGATAGAAGTTAGAAAGTATTGATATACATTGTAGCTTCTGACTTTACAACAATTTCCAAGATCAAACAGCAAGCAGGATGCAGAACAAGGCAAATACAAGTAGCATCATATCCTTGTTTGTGCTAGAGTAGTAACCCACCTTTGCTCCCCACCAAAAGAGCAGGCTGTGCTTGTTTGTCACATAAGAGTAACTGAGCTTTGCCCCCACAAAAAAGAGCAATACACCCCTGTTTGTGCCAGAATAGTAACTCACCTATGCTACACCCAAATGAACAGTATATGATTGAGTGTGCTATCTAACCTGGCCTTCAGTTGTTGGCAACTGCATATCATATTACTCCCCCAGTTAATGTCCTCACACAATTTACCACCAAAGCTATTGAGTGGCTTACCCACTACGTGTCTGAAACTACTGGTCAGATAAGTGATGAATTATCAAGAAACACAGAAATTTGGGGACATGCATATATCCTCCCATTGTTTCTTTGTGAATTGCTTATGCAATCTCTCTTTCCAATCCTTTCTAACCTCCTATGATTGATTCTTATAGTTATCATGCAATATTATATATGCTCTACTAATTATTCCTTTTTTTAATGGCAGCTGTTCTAGATTCTAATAAAAACTATACCAGTGCTAGTCTTTCATTTAGGACCCCCTATTTATTTCTTTTTGCCTATACTCTGATATACATCTTTGATAGGAAAGGCAATCTCTAACCTGCAGTCCAAATAAATTATTGGCATCTTCCCATTCTATCATGTTTCCCTCTCTAATTATTTGCTCCCCAAAACTAAGACTTTGCTGTCTCTAATTATGGTGGCTGTCAAAAAAGTAATTACTAGAAAATGTCAATCAAAATATAAATCATCTATATTAAAAGTAGTTAATATAGTAAAAGAGATAAAACAACTGGAATTGAGATCTTTAGGAAAAGGGTAGGAGCAAACTACATATGAAAAAATGGGAATTGTGGGAACAATACATATAAGGGATGAATGAAGTTTAAAGAAGGCAGGAATTAAATGAGCCATGTAATGTTTGACTGAAAATGATTGGGTAGATTATAAGTGATGTATAATGTTTGCAACTGGGAGTGTGTCAGTATTGTTTGTGATGTAAAATGCTTGCAACTAGAATTGTGTCTGTGTGGTTTGTTTTCATTTATATAAATGTATTATTGCTTATGTCTTCAGTGATGGTTTAATAAAGATGTTCCTTGTTGAAAAAAGGGGCAGGAATTGAATAATTTATGTAATGTTGCTTAGGATATATCAGACATAGCAATATATGTGAAGCATAATGTTTGTTAATTTAAATTTTTTAATACAGTTTGATTACTTTTATATAAATGCAAATGTGCCTATGTCACAGTGATGATTCAAGAAAGGTGTTATAAAAAAAGAAACAATAATTTAAAACACAGCTGTATATTTACAAGCATAATCATAACAGCTTGCATGCTCAAAAAGTCTGCTATGTCCAAATATAATAATGATAATTAAATGTACAAATAGCTGATGGTTTGATAGCAGTGTGCATTCTTCTGCAGTTGGTTGTGTGAAGAATTACTTCAGTCCTTTGCTGCAAAGCTGTTTCTGTGGCAAAGAGAAATAAGGCATCCATCCTATTTTCTGAAGATGCATTGGTGTGTTACAATCCCAAGCTAAGTAGAAATATATCATGTGTACTACCATGTTCTACTGTGTATGTCATAAATTGGTTTTCCTCATTTCATGTATTTCTCCTTTTTTTCAATGTATTACTTCTATCACTTTTACCAGACAAATGCACTACAGGTTTGGCTGTGCTCATTTAATTTGTGCAAAAGGACACATTGTGGAAACAGGACAAACCAGACCACATAGGAAGCAGACAAGAACAAATATAAAATGTATATATTCAATTAATGTTCTTGAGCATCGCAAAAAATAGACCTGGAGTACAGATGGAACTATCAAATGTTTGCAATGCAGCTCATGTTTGCACACTGCTTACCTATATGTAAACAGGTGTATTTCACATGTGTGTATACTTTGTTCACCACTGTGCAAACCAGCTGCTTACTGTACGATGGACTGTATATATTATGTTTCACTATTCGTGTTTATTCTCCATTTCCTTTGACATAAAACTACATTTGAAAACATTACAAACCAAGGGCCCGCTCTAACTATACATCATATATTTACAATACATTCATGTGTTTCCCTCCCACACCAACAAATGCTACAATACTGGGGTATCAATACTTTTTCCACACATATATCAATCACACTACAAAGTGTATTATATACTATTATGTACTTCATCATGAACAGGGCCATTTGGTGTTGCTGACAACCTCACTCTGCTAAACTCAAACACCCAACTATGCTCAATAAGCGTACTTGTGTTGCTACACAGCTATGCTTCTAAATAGCCTAGTGTTATTAGTGCTATTAGGCTACTAGCCTCATATAACGCTATGTAGCTATATACCTAGGCAGGCATCCCAAGTTGTTGTGCAACACATGGCCTGTGGATGTCATCTACTATAAGTGAACCTCTGTTCTGCATTTTGTGCATTTAGGTAGGTAGTTTAGTTATAACTACAGTCAACTGTGTGTGTGTGTGTGTGTGTGTGTGTGTGTGTGTGTGTGTGTGTGTGTGTGTGTGGTGTGTGTGTGTGTGTGTGTGTGTGTGTGTGTGTGTGTGTGTGTGTGTGTGTGTGTGTGTGTGTGTGTGTGTGTGTGTGTATCTAGTCAGCAGAGTAGATGTGGTATCCTATAGTTATTTCTCCAAGGGCATGAATTGGCAGTTTTTTGATACTCATATATTTAGTCAGCAGAGTAGATGTCATATCCTATAGTTAGTTCTCCAAGGGCATGGATTGCCATTTTTTGATACTCACACAAGTCTACACATCCATTTCATGCAGCCCTCCCAACTTATTGTTTCACACACGACCTGCTGATGTCATCTACTATAACTTCACCTACACTCCTATAAATGTCAGAAAGTCAAACTTGCGCTGTGGTGCTTGCGTTAAGCACTGTGTTCTGTAGTCTGTGCACCTGGATAGGTAGGGGTACTATTCTCACTGCAGTCAAATATGTGTGTGTCTGTTAGGTGTTGCTTTACATTACCAAGAGCCTTTTACACCAGCATGTGGGACACTTATTCTGTATTTAACAGACTCTGCTGATCTCATCAGCTATATTATAGTTTGGATCTGCAGTACTCCCAACAGGCCATAGTCAGACAGTGGGCTGGAAGCCAGGCAGATGTAACCTCATCCTATACTACACAGATTACAGTGACATGGCTTTTAACTTATCCACATATATCATGGCATGGTTCGTAACTCTATGTTGTTTAAATGAGAAAGGCTTGTGGTCTATCCAGCTACTGCATGTGTCTGGTGAGGGTAATGCAAAAGAGATCATGATACTGTTTTATCGTTATCATCAGGTTTCACTACACTGCTGTCATACAATCATAATATCTGAATATGATGGTGTGACTTATAATGTGCACCATATGTTTGTACTGGGTAATCCTTAAAGAGAGAAGTTAGAAATTAATGATACACATTGCAGTTTCTTACTTCACAAACTTCACAGTTGAAATTGGTATAAGGTTGTGACATTTTAATGCTAAAACTGTCGAAGTTTTCAATGAGAATATAGGTTCAAGGTACAATGACCACTTTAGCAACACCAGTGCATATTCAGTAGTCTCCATTAACTGGAACTCAAGCAACCTTCAATTTTAATTGGCTCATATGCTGGCATATTATCCAGTCAAGAATTGCAAGGCAGTGCCACTTCAACTCAATATGCTGTTTTCCATTGAATAGAAGTGGCTCCACTTTCCAATTTTTGATTGGCTTGTATGCCAGTATATGAGCCAATCAAAAATCACAAAGCAGAGCCACTTCTACTCAATGCTGAACAGTCCACCATTCTGCATTGAACAGAAGAGGCTCCACTTTATGATTTTTGATTGGCTCATATAATGGTATACAAGCCAATCAAAAATCACAATGCAGCTATCAAGCAACCAGAAACTACACTTATCTGGCATCTACCAATCCACTCAGGTGCCAGTTAAGTGAGATTTTACTGTATACTAAGCAACAAGTTACCTATGCACCACGAGCATCAGAAAGAAGACATTTGTATCCTTGAATTTAAAAGATAGAAATCAGGGATATGGCACTGTTATCATCACTTGTAGATGAGTTTTTTTTTTGGGGGGGGTCAGGAAGGCTAGGCTAACACACATGGCCAGTGAGACTGTATGAGTAGGAAAGAGGAGAAGGCAGATATACTTATAAAACATGAAATGGCCAGTGAGACTAAATAAGTAACTGTGCTGTGTGTATCTGTAGACGTTCTCCAGGTAAAATAGTTGTGTGTGTGTATGACCACAGCCAAGTTCTGTGCTCACTGTAAGTCTTGGTCTGTCAGATAGGTGTGATCCATGCATGGTAGAGGTGGCAGTTCATCACTGGCATCCCGGCCAGGAGAACTGGCTCTGTCAGGAGTTGCAGTGGCACATTGACATCCAGGATCACAGTCCGATACAGTGCTGCTTCCTGAATGTGATTGATGTCTGCTGGATTAGGCCATTCACAGGGACACCCATGGCCATGACCCCCATAGCCTACCACATCTGTGTGTGTACAGCACAATCACTGATGGAGCACTGGAAGTACTGGCACTATGTGAGAGTGATCTGACATGGTCACATTGGCTGATAGCAGATGATGTGGCTGACCTATGCCCATGAGGATGCTGTTCCCCTCCCAGCAGACATTCAATCACATACACTGCCCATTCCATAACAGACACTCCTCCTTTCTACAGCTCATTCATCCAGTGCTGTGACTGAGCAACATGGTGGAGCCAGTCATGCATGGCAGACTGTGCCACAATACTCTGAGACATGCACTGTGTAACCCATTCTATATCATTGTCCTTAAAATGTGTGAGGATATGAATTGAAAATCAATAATATGCCACTGTCAAGAAATGAGGGCCACCTTGAATATTAAGGGACATAACCTGTGAGTTGTGTGCTGCTTACTTACATTTCCAACCCTGCATATATCACTTTCTAGATCTAAGCTGACAAACCTAGTGGAGGAAGTCAGCCTGCAGTGTTGTTTTTATTTCCCCCTCCCAAGCAGTAATCACTCACAGCTGCAATCCATTAATAATGTGCACTATAGAAAATGGCAACCCTGTAGCTAGGCAAGATGACGTTAGCTCTATATGTTTGGAACACTGAGGAGAAGTATTTTATTCATGATACTTCATGATATCTCTACAGAGGAGTACTCATCCTCACAAGGTATGGTTCAGTTTTGTTTCCTACATACTGGATATGCTGTAATGTAGGAAAACCAAAATGAACCAACTATAAACTTGAAAAATAACCAAATGAGGCAAACTGACATGACCACACACAAATTTATTGTTAGCACTTTCATATAGCAAATGCTTATACTTCTTTAGACAATTTTTTTACCCACATCTCCCTGTTTAAAAAGCATCACAATTACATTAATGAGCCCATTAACAACTCATTATTCAATTGGAACAAATCTGCTATTATGTGTCCTTTTAGGACTTAAAGGTAAAACTGGGAAATAAAAACATATAAACCTACTGAACATAAGATAAACTACTCTTGAAAAGAGCATTGTATATCCTCATCTCCACAATTGTATATTCCCATCTCCACAACTGAAAGAAAACATAAAAAATTCAAATAACATTTAACATCACATGTCCTAATACAAACTCAATCACTAAAAGTCATTACCTATACACTTAATAAAAATGTCATGATTTTGTTTGAGCTTGTTTCTTCCTGACACACTTGATTTGGTCTAATTGGCTATACAACATGATTGTGTTGTGGTCACCACTCTCTCTGGAGTTGACATTACAAAGTCATATAATATTCTGCACGTATGATCATTTTTTAGTGTTGAAGAAATGGATAGCTATGGTTCTTCCTACCTCTCTCCTGCACATTCCTGACTTTTCACTTTCCTGCTTACTCTCTATTTCACCACTTTCCTATCTTCCCATTTCTTTTCTTTAAAGAATTATTGCACAATGGTGTGCATCTTGCAGCAATGCACAACAAAGGTTATGAAAAAGCAGATACAAATATTAGCTAAAGCTGTATTTGAACCCAGTACCATCTAGCTCAAAAAGGTACATATTACTGTATTAACACCTGCTGCCACAGAGTCAGTTAAGTATCAGGCATATTTAAGAGAATACATAACAACTATTAAACTTAGAAATACAGCTGGAGTTTGCACAGTGCTTACCTACATGCAAAAACATTTATCATGCATGCCTACACATTTTGGGATTGCTAAATTCTAACAGTTACTATTGGATATCTAACAGATACTTGCTACTTAACTGACTCTGTGGCAGCAGGTGTTAATGCACTTAATGCAAGGTAAGGTAAGTGCAGTATGGCTGTAACAGTGCAGTTCAGTGCTTGAACTACATCTTTTGTGGGAGGGGGAGTGCAGTAGGACTTGGATGTAAGAGATTTGGCCATTTCTGCAGTTGTGGTAATGGTTTCTGTGGTAAGGTTACACATACATTTATTTGTATATGCAACCATCCAATCAAGCACCCAAAGCAGTGAGCCAAGCTGCCTATCTCTACCCAGGATTAGTGTACCAGCTTGTATGTGTATAACCAGAGAGGTAATTAAATGTACTAGAGTAACTCCAGTCAACCCAATATCATATTCATGCATATTCATGGGGAACTTCAACTACAATGCTATAAACTGAGATGCCTACACAAGCTCAAACGCACAGGCCCAAACATTCCAACTAGTCCATATACTCATTGGGTGTGCAAAGATACTTGACCTAGCCCTCATGAACATGGGTGAAAGTTGCAACCCCCTTCCTTCACAAACAAATAGTGTAACATCCTCACAGATCAGGTCAGACCATGAATCTTCTTTGAAATAAAACCTGGGACACTAGCCAGATCTAGAACTTTTAGGAATTAGTCCAAGAGAAATTACTTACTATTAAGTGACACTTTGGCAAAATCTAATGAAGTTGAAGTAGCCTCCCAGCCTAAGGAGAATCACAAGGCATTCTTTAGCTATGTCAATAACCTCAATTAGCACTCCAAAACAATATGCTAAATTAATTGCAAATTAAGCTATCTATACTGAGCCAGAGGATATAGCAAATCTACTGGCTGATAACCTCCACTCCAACTTTATCCTGCTTTCTTCCCTTGACACCTCTCAAGAAGTAACCCCAACTATAAATATCACTAGGGAATGGGTTCTCAATGATCTTTAAATGGCCACTAAATTCACACTGCATTGATGGGTCCTAATAATATCCCATGATTCCTTATAGATAGCAGGAAACATGACCTGAAGTGCCCACTAGAATGATTATTTAACCATAGCCTTCAAACAGACTTTATGCCAAATGACTGTAGGACTGCAACTGTTATCCCTCTGCACAAGGGCAGCTAATCTACCAACCAGGGTAATTAATGACTAGACTCATAGTGAAAGTCATACAAAAAATTATCATGGATATAATAAATAATGACATTGAAAACTATCCCTGTTTGATTTAGTTAAGGACAGAACATACCTTCTCAACTTGGTGGACTTTAAGAAAGTCATCAAAGCAATGGGGGAGGGTAAAATGGTGCATAAGGCCTGCCTTGATCTACCAAGGCATTCTGCATCATACCGCACTTGAGCATTGTAGGCAAGCTCACAAGTTTAGGTGTAAACACCTACATCACTTACTAGACAATCATTTTGGCTTACAGATAAGTCCCAAGAAGTCTGCAAAAAGTTCAGCCATTGGTTGGTGCTTTGGCATCTCCTTTTTGGCATCTTCTTCTCTGAAGTAAAGTCTAATGTTACTGGCCTCTGAATGACCAAGTTCACAGGTGATCACAAACTAAATACATTCATTGAATCCTCCATATACATAGATACTCTCCAGGAAGGCCTGATACAAACTAATAACTGGTGCCAGAGACACGGACTAGAATGCAGTGCCAAATGATGTATAATAGCAACCTTGCATAAGACAGCCATTCCAGGGGTAGGCTTTTGTGAATTCAATATTTAACACTGTCATTTAGAACAAGTAGGGTCTATTGTCATACAGGAAACACTCAAGATGTATAAGTAATGCATTCTGTCTAAGCTAAGCAGTATTTGCCTAGTCAGTGCA
Organism: Protopterus annectens; assembly: GCF_019279795.1. Classification (NCBI taxonomy): domain Eukaryota; kingdom Metazoa; phylum Chordata; order Ceratodontiformes; family Protopteridae; genus Protopterus; species Protopterus annectens. Next base: position 376,197,323 of record NC_056736.1, read on the forward strand.
TGTTCATTCATCTGTTGTCTGATGCAGGGATACAAACCTGGATGTCTTTATAATAAACAACTTCAGTTTAATTGTAATAAGTGACAAAGGCACTTCAAGAAACACCAATAGTGGTATCTTGGAATTAAAAAGGGAAGGGAATAAACATATTTACATAAACACAATAAATAGTAACATGTCACAGGGTTGGATTTATAAAGATGAATGAAAATCTGACATGACTGGAATCAGAAACAAAACAGTGAATGGGGCTGAATACTGAGTTACAGTATGTGAAAAATAAATTGGAGAAGATGCATTAACAATTATTTACTACTTTAAGAAATTTTTTTAGAATTAGGGAAAACACAAACTAGACTCAAAAAATGAAGAATGGAAGGCAGGAGTCGGCAAATCCACTCAATTATTTTATTAGCACTTTCGTCTGTCCAAATTAAACAAACTTCTTCAGATAAAAGTTAAAAGGATATTACATCCATTAAACAGAGAAAGTCATATGACATCACTTCCTGATTCCTTAAAAAAATACTTCAAAATATTTAAATTAATAGTTCAAATCTTTGCTTTAAATGTTCAAATAAAAAAATATATACGTGTACATAAAAATGATGTGTGAAAGCGTCACTTTACTTGTCCAGACTGCTGAAAGAGGTTGTTTCTCACAACCAAGGACATTTACATTAAGAGGTATTTAGCAAGTGTGTACAGGAAACCAACTTATTCCAACAGCTTTTTACACTATGAAAGTTCCCATCCTCAACATAAAAAAAGCAGTAATAAAAGGACAAGTTGTCAGGGCAGCAAGGATGTCCTCTTTGGACACCTCTTTTTCAACAGAGTGTAGTACACTCAAAGAAATGTTCTTGAAAAGGCCCTATCCAGGTACTCTGGTGGAGAATGTAATACAGGAGGTTACTGAAAAAAGGAGAAATGGGGTATTTAAAGCCATTTTGAATGGCAATGAGTGGTTTGGAGGTCCACCAAACAGACACCCTCCTGTAACTATATGCACTGTTACTGATACCAGCACACCTGCAGAATTCAACACAACCCTTATCACCCCTTTTTCATCTAATGCAACCATTTTAAAATTAACTTTGATTAAAAATTGGGACTTGATATCGGCCGACCCTTTAATTCATTCTAGGTTAGGCAACAGAACAAGGATCACATATAAAAGAGGTTGCAACTTAAAGGCACTGTTGGAAAGACCTTTTAAAAAAATGGTCACCAGTCCTGGTATGTACAAGTGCGGTGGATGTAACTTCTGCAAATGCATCAAAACTTGTAGCAAAGTAAACATCAAGGGGAAGTATTTCCCTATTTCAGGCAGATACAATTGTGAAACAAAGGGTATGATCTACCTGGCTCTGTGTGAGAAATGTGGCTGTTTTTATGTGGGTAAGACTGAGAAACACTTGAAATAGAAAATTTACGAACATATTTACAATATTGGGAAACACAATCTTACCAATGCACTAGGAAGGCATATCTCTGACAATATTCACCACAGCTTTTCTTTCACAGTTTTAGACAACTCCCTCCTGACCCCCGGAGGGGTCCATGGTCTTTAATACTTGAAGAAAAGGAACTCATTTGGCAACTATGGCTGAATGCCTTTTGCCATCTAGGTCTCAATGAGAAATGCAACCTGAAATGTTTGCTAAATTTAAAGGCTTTAGAAAGATGACATATTTTTCAAAACAACCTCTTTTAGCAGTCTGGACAAGCAAAGTGACACTTTCACACATCATTTATATGTACACTTATATATATTTTTTATTTGAACATTTAAAGCAAAGATTTGAACTATTAATTTAAACATTTTGAAGTATTTTTTAAGGAATCAGGAAGTGATGTCATATGACTTTCCCTATTTAATGGATGTAATATCCTTTTAACTTTTATCAAAAGAAGTTTGTTTAATTTGGACAGATGAAAGCGCTAATAAAATAATCGAGTGGATTTGCCGACTCCTGCCTTCCATTCTTCATTACTTTAAGAAAATTACTGCAGACAATATGGATAAATCCTGCAGTTGCAAGAGACAAATTACAGGAAGCAAATACAGACAACAGTACAATAAGAGGTAAATGGCCCAAGACTAAAACCATCTCAAATGTTCCTGATTTTGCAGAATCCTGATGATATTTTTAATATTACTTTCGTCCTCTCCCTCCTACCTTCTCAGGTAATTAGTGGTGATTACTGTTAAGTCAATAATGTGATAGTTTACACTTGCGTTGCTATTGTTTAGAAAATGAACATTAATTCAAAATGTCTTATTTTATATAAAAACAAAATGTTTTTTTTTTTTTTATGGCCATTGTGACTCAATTATTTAAGAATTTTACTTTTTCATGAATTCCCAAAAAATAAAGTTGAATGGCTTGCCAAACAATGTACTATTTTTAGTTAGTAAGCATTAAAATTTGAGGATAGAAAGAGGCAATGGAGCAAAAAAAAATAAAATATTGTCCCACTGTAAGTAGGTGGATAGTACAAGGCAACAGTATATGAACTTTGTCTCTTGTTTTGAGCTGTCAATCACAGCAGCAAATAGCTCAAATTACCTTTGCTACATACAAAGGGGGGGGATGTTTAGGTGGAGGGGAGATGAATTTAAGGACTACAACTCAGGCATAACAAAAGAACGAAAACTGCCCACTTTAGAAAGAAAAAGAAGTAGTAGTCATTGAGAATAGTGTTCGGTGTGATTATCCCTGTTTGTCTTTTAAGTAGTCATTGAAAAGCAAGAAATGGTAATTAAACCTGACTGCCTAAAAGAAAGCAGGGTATATTTGAAAACACATGTAAAGTCAATGCATTGACACAAGCTTAGGAGCTATGATGTAATATTTTAAAGCCAAACAATGCATTGTGGGAATACCTAAAGGTAGACTAAAAAAAACATGATGCTGTACCCCATGTGGGCAGACACTGGAATTACACTTAAAAATATAAAAAATATAGAGTCCAAAAGTGGAGTTAAAATGTAGATAACTTCAAGTCATGATGAAATAAACATTTTTTTCAGTCTGTGAGTGCGGGTCTCCTTTAAGGAAAGGGAAGAAACTTCTTTCTCACTGAACTAAAGCCATGATCAAAAACTTCTGCAATGTCAGGGGGGGTTCAAATCCAGCATCAAGCAGTATTTAAGTCCTTAAGGAAACCTTACTACCTATTTGTAATCCACTGAAGATTTTAATATGGCCTTTGAAAAATGAACAGATATGTACCCCCCCTCTCCCTCTCTCTCTCTCTCTATATATATATATATATATATAGATAGATATCTTAATCAATTCATTTAACAGTAAGTACATGGAATGTTGCATTTTACTCCATTTCCATTACTTCATGGGAAATTTTCCATTATACACAATTTCCATTGAGGGATGTGTCGCTCATTCGTCTCTATTACAAATAATAAGAAGGCTTGGGGTTTCATTCAGATGCTTTAATATATACAAAGACATCAGGATGGACAGCAGCATCTTTAAATACAAATGAACTAAGTAACAAACAGACCTTACATACATACATGTTCACATCTCAACAACTAACTACAAAATGGCAGTCTGACTGGCACGTGCTCAGTATTTATACACTTGTGCAACCCCTTGGATAGCTTCTTAAAGATATATACACACTCATTGATCTACATCCTCCCCCTCAAAAAAGATTGTCCTTCATGCAAAACAATGTTAGAGCTAGACATGCATTACTATACACATTGGAAAGAAAACACAATGTTCATGTCCAAGTTGCTTCATATCTGCTACAGGCTTTAGAGATTCAACCACATCTCGTAACATAACAGATGGGACTAAATTTAGTATCAGGGACAGTCTGCAGTACACAACTCATATCAGGAACATCTGGATTTGTCATGGGAACAGGAATGTCCTCTGGAACTTCCTCTTGAATTGGAACACCAGACAACTCACTCTAAGAGTCTTTCTCACAGGCTATTTGCTGTGGTATGGACTTGGACACCATTATCAAATGTTTCCAATTCCACCAGAAGATTGCTCCTTCTAATTCTATAATGTACAAACTCTGCTCTTGACCAATATTCTTCACGACACCAATCCAGTCATAACCTTTGGATGTTTGCATCCTTATCACTTCTCCCTCTCATAAGGGATTGCACAGTTTACTGGTCTTATCATAGAAAGACTTCTGGGATAGGTCCTTCCTCAACAGATTGGCTTTCACTGATCTGTTGTTCTTGACACACGGAACCAACAATCGACTACTGATTGGTAATGTGGTCATGGTTTGTCTCGATAGGAGTCTCTGAGCAGGTGAACCAAGATGTCTATCATGAGGAGCATTTCTGAGATTCAGGAGATTCAGGAAAACATCACTATGATCTCATTTAGACTTCTCAAGTAACTGCTTTGCACTTTGGACTGTATGTTCTGGCAAACCATTTGACTGCGGGTACTCTGGACTACTTGTGACATGAGTAAAGTCCTATTCTTCTGCAAATCTTTTGAACATTGGCTTGTAACCTGCATGCCATTGTCAGAAATAACTTTGTGTGGACTCCCATGTACAGCAAAATGATGCTTTATCTTAGTAACAAATACTAAGCACCAACTAAGTCCAAAACTCCAAAACCAAAGCACAACAGGAAATATTCATAAGAAATAACATTTATTAAGCACTTTTGGCAAAACAATGCTAGCCTTCCTCAGAACAATTCAAACAGTCATATGACATCCCCTTAAATACCCTGCAAGCATACAATTAATTTAAAGAGACAAACCATTAAAATAAGATTTTTTTTTTTTAAATAAAAATAATTAAATAACAACATGACACTATAAAAACTATATATCAAAACTTCTTAGTTTCAATACACTGGAAATAGATACCATATCCTTTAAACCAGGGAATGTAGATGTAAATAAAAATAAAATCCACCATAGTTCTCATTGTTCCAATACAATATTCCACGGTCCACCCCCCTAGGATTAGCACATACCTGTTCCAATACCAAGAATTTAAATATATGGTTAGGATATTATTTTATATGTTTAGCCAGTGCACTAGTTTCTTTTCCTATCCAGATATCATTGTTGTGCTCATAAATACGCTGTTTGAGCTTTCAATCCGGTTTTCCTATATAATAAGCTGCACACAGGCAACACTTTGCAGCATATACCACCCCTTTTGTCTGACAGGAATACCATCCGAGAATATGTATATTTTTGGTGCCTAAAATTAAATGTTCACACTCCATAATGGATGAACATTGTGTGCACATACCACTTTTTAATAAACATATAATAAAACATAAATGTGATATGTGCACACAATGTTCATCCATTATGGAGTGTGAACATTTAATTTTAGGCACCAAAAATATACAAGAGTCTACTAACAACAAATAATGTTGACCATTCTACTCAAAAATATCAGTGGCTACTGTCAACCAAGGTAGTTCTGGAATCTGGTTAAGCTGAAGTGGCTCTTTCTGTTGATGAGACTTTGTACTATTGCATACTGAACAGGATAATAGTGCTCTCTCAATGTGTTGTGACATAGAAGGCTGGAATACCAGTCCTCTCATCCTTCTCTTTGTAGATTCAGTTGCTGGGTGTCCACAATGAAAAACAGTAATGTACTTAGGTGGACCTTTCATAATGATACCTTTGTCAGACAAAATCTCATCTCTGTATGGAAAATAAGGTTGCACTTCTTGAGGTAAACTAGATTGCTTTGACAGCCATCCTTGATTGATAAGGTGGTTGTAAAACTGGATCTGTGGCTGTGTGATCTCTCAACTCATCAAGACATGTTGGGGTCATTTATTGCACTGTTCTGACTAGTTTGCTCTGTGTGTGTCTCTGTTATCCTTAAACAAAAACAAAAAAACAAAAAAATCTTGCTATTTTCCCACTTTCTATAATTTAAAAAAAAGTTCAGTTACAGAGTTGCTGTTCTGAACTGTTTGTAAGTTTCTTGAAGGCCAGTGCTTACTTGGGCTAAAGGGAAGTGTCTGTGTTCACCAGTGGCAGTGGTTAACACTGAGCAGCCTGCCTGTCCCTGTAGGAGTGGTTACTGCCTAAAAACTGTAGTTTTTTTGGCCATTTTGGGTCAATTCCAAACTCCTTGATCTCTCTCTCTTAAAACCCTGCAACTCTCTTTTTGCGCGGTCTTGCGCACAGAGCAGTATCAGGCAGCGCCGGTTAGCTGGGGTATACTATTCCTGGCTCCACAAAGTCTGCGCTGCAAATTTTCCCTTAGAACTAGGTAAGCCTCAACTCAAGTGCTTCAGATCAACTGCTCTTATTGCAGCACTTGCATAACCCAAATCAGCACTTGTCCAAATCTCCTAGACAGCACTATTATTTTCCAGGTCTACTAGACAGCACAATTATAATACAGCATAAGACCCTCGACTGTCCGCAAGACAAGTGAAATTCACTTTTCCAAGCATGTCCAGAGGTCAGCTTCAGGTGTACTCTCCAGTTCATCTGGTGGAATTGGGCATCCTGAGACAATGTCACAACTGCCTCATGTATACAGACAACCCTCTCCTCTTACCTCTAGACACAAACACTTGTGAGAGATGCAAATACACTGCCAGACTAGAGGCTAAGCGCTCTCAACCCATGACTGTAACAGACAGTCAAGAGGAGAAGAGATACACTAGCATCACACCACCAGTCACACATGGATCTACAAAACAAGCACCGGCAAAACATACACATAAATACACAAAAACATATCTGGAGGCACTAGGTACTAATCTGAAAAAGAAATGAGGCCCTCCAAAGCAGACAAACAAGCAACCTGCACCTCCAAACACAAGCCAGAAAACACATAATTCACCTCAGCAGTGTGCCTCACGACAGCCCCTAAGGCAACACACCAAACCCAACATGCTAGTAATAGGAGACTCTATAGTAAGGCACACAGATGTTCCACTCACCAGGCTGAACAAGGAGAAGGTTACTGTCAGCTGCCTTTTGGGTGCTAGGATCCACCACATAACACAGGCACTTAGGTCACTCCAGAACAAGTACAAGTATGACGCTGTCATTGTACATGTTGGTGTGAATGATCTAAGACGTACCTCCCTAGACTACATGAAAAAAGACCTCGAGGAGCTCTCTGATCATGTAGCCCAAGCTGGTATGACCCTGACCTTGAGTAGCATACTACCTTCACCTAAAATTATACCACAATACAAAGACAAAATGATCAATTTCAACAATTGGCTAAGCTTCTGGTGTCATTCTAAGGGGATCTAGTGTCTGTCTGCCTGGGATGATATGATAGACAAGCCTCTCTGTTTCACCAGAGATGGTTTGCGCCTGTCACCCCTAGGCTTTTGAATACTGGCCAAGGCTCTTGCCGTCCCCATAGTGCCTTTTTTAGGCAAGGCTCAAAGCACAAACCAACCACCGTAACCAGCACAGGTAACCAAAAACTAAGGGTAATGCTACTCAATGTCAGAAGTCTCAACCTCAAAATGCACGCACTCGAGGCACTCCTCAGTATGGAGAAAATCAATGTTTGTGCAGTGACGGAAACCTGGTTCAAGGCTCCGGAGAGCACCCCAGCACTACCAGGTTACAATTCATATCATACCTTCCGGCCTCAGTTACTGGATTGCAGTACAAAGAGTGGAGGTGTAGCCATATTAATCAAGGATACCCACATCTCCAGGTTAGTGGCACAGCATGATGCCCCAGAGATCATCCATGCACAACTATCAGCAGGCAAAACCACATTTCAAGTCGTAGCCTGTTATAGATCACCCGCCATGTCCCAAGATGCTCACTCAGCATTCCTTGAGGCATTGGAAAATATAAAGGTCCTACCCAACACCATAATTTTGGGAGATTTCAACTACCCTAGTATAGACTGGGCGAACTACCAATGTTCTAACTCCTATGCCCAGCGGTTCATTGAATTTATAAATTCAAATGCCCTTGAACAACTGGTATGTTCTCCCACTAGAGGGGACAACATATTGGATTTAGTCATCACAAATATGGGCGCCCATTGTACCACACCTGTTATCACTCCCTCTCTGGTCAGATCAGACCACAAACTGATAACCCTGGACGTCCTCACCCCTCCACCTCCCCCAGTCAAATAAACCATCGTAAAAAACCTTTCCAAAGCAAACTTCAAATTACTTGCATCAGAAGTGGAAAGCTTCACTATCCCCTTGCAGAAGGATAATGATATCCAGGATGCAGAATCCTACACCAAGGCGCTTTATATACATCTTCAGGATTGCATGGACCGTGCTATCCCAAATAAAACAAAGACTCCTTCCTCAAGCAAGAAGAAACCAGTCTGGTGGACCCCGGCCATAAGCAACTATACAATAAAAGGAGGAGACTTATACAAAAAAAGGCCAAATCTCAAGTAGAAAAATCATTCCTGATCAGCATTAGTAAGAAATTGAGGGCCCTCATCAAGTCAACTAAAGCCAATTTCAAAAAGAAAGTTGCCAAGGATGCCAAAGATAACCATAAGGCCTTCTTTGGTTACATCAAAAACCAAAAGGGAAACGCTCAGGTCTGTTCTGAGCTAGTACAAAATGGAACAAAATACACTGACCCCACTGACATTGCCAACATCTTGGCTGACAGGTTCAGTGCAAATCCCCCCCCCCACCTACAGGGCCTATTACTATTCCAGGGGATTGTGTAACTCCAATTATTACTAATACCTTATTTAATAAGGCTCTATCTAAAGCTAAAAACACTGCCTCCATGGGACCAGATGGTGTCCCAGGCTGTGTCATATGCAAGCTCCAAAATGAATTAACCCCGCATCTGAATATCCTGTTCAGTCTCAGCCTCTTGACAGGATATGTGCCCATAGAATGGCGCACAGCAATGGTGGTTCTGCTGCACAAGGGTGGGCCCAAAATCGACCCTGGGAACTACCAACCAATAAGCCTGACCAGTCTGATCTGTAAGGCAATGGAGCGAACCATTATAGAACTCATAAATGGAGAGATTGGGAACCTCCAAACACTTGACCCCACACAGTTCGGCTTCGTCAAGGGCAGATCATGCCTCCTTTACCTGGTGGACTTCTTTGAGACAGTTACTCAGGCTATAGATAAGAGAAAGGAGGTACACACGGCTTACTTTGACCTTGCTAAAGCATTTGACACCATTCCCCATTCAGGTATTATTGATAAACTCACCAACCTGGGCATAAACCCTTACGTCACAAGATGGATCGCAAACTGGCTCTCAGACAGATCCCACAAAGTAAGAGTAGTGGGATCTATGTCCGAATCCAGACCAGTAATGAGCAGTATGCCTCAGGGCTCTGTCCTGGGGCCCTTCCCATTTGGCATATACTTCTCAGAAGTACAGGCAAGCACGGAAGGGCTGTGGCTGACTAAGTTTGCAGACGACTGCAAACTGGGTGCTATAATAGAGTCTCCGGCTGACATGGAGATCCTCCAGAAGGGCCTAAATGAGACTGATGCATGGTGTCAAAGCCATGGTCTCAAGCTAAATGCTAAAAAATGCGTAGTAATCCCCTTTGGAAAAAACAGAGTACCTGTGAACTACCACATAGGAGGTAACACCCTGAAATCTGAAGAAGAAATAAGGGATCTAGGGACCCAAGTAGATAGTCAGCTTTCCTTTGATAACCATGTTGCCAAGGTGGTTAGAAAATCCTTCTATGTAACCCACCTGATCACAAAAGGGTTTGCATCAATATCTAAGGATGTAGTGGTGCCCCTCTACTCTTCCCTCATCAGACCCATTTTTGAGTACAATGCACCAATTGGAATGTACCTGGCTAGGCATCTCCAGCAGCTGGAGAGACCACAGAGGTACCTCACTAAGAGGATCACTGGCCTCAAAGAGTTGCCCTATGCAGCACGATTGAAAAAACTAAGGCTTTCCTCTGTTGCATACCACCTTCTCAGAGGCGATCTCTGTCTAACATACAGAGCCATGTCCAACCCAGAACTGTTGAACCTGCTCCATCTTAGCAAAACCAAATCTACTCAAGCTACACACTCTAGGGATATAGACCTCAGCGCAACAATGAATAGAACATGCTGGAGGGATAGATTCCATTCACAAAGACTTCCCTTGCAATGGAACAAAGTCCTGATCTACATAAGACAGAGCCCCTCACTATCACTCTTCAAGAGGAACCTTAATGAGTGGATGGGTAACAGAAAGTTCACACCAGGGATCATACCAACAGCTCTACTAGATAGGGGCCAAGGGTACTAGCTGCTAGATCAAGGGCCTAGGGAACTAACCAAAGGGGCGGTGAATACCGCACAACGTGGCTGGGCTAATATATGCCTTCGGGCAGATAGCCCAGTACCTACCTATGAACCTATGAACCTATGAAGAAAAATTATGCACTGCCATGACTTCAAAATTATCAAGTGAATGAGAACCTTGATTGTCATTTTCTTCAGTGGTACGTATGGGTGATCTGGATAATGTATCAGCAAGATGAAATTTGCCTTACTTGTAGACAAGATTGAAATTGTACTTTTGCAATCTCAACATCATCCAATCATCTCAACATCATCTGGTCAGGCTGGAGTTGAATGCCTTGGCTTTCTCAAGATAGTGACTAATGGTTGATGATCTGTTTTGATCTGGACAGGTCTACCATAAACATAATCATGGAACTTTGAACATGCAAGCATGATTGCCTAAAGCTCTTTTTCAATCTGGGAGTAATGCTGTTCAGTTTGGTAAGAATTCTCAATGCATAGGAAATGGTTGATCCTCTTGTAGAATGAATGCACCAAGAACAAATTTTGATGCATACCAGGAAAATGTAACTGGCTTATGAACATCAACATTTCTGAGCATTGGCGGACTAGCAGTTCTTTGTTTCAGGACATCAAATGCATTTGTTGCTGCTCTAACCAGTACCAGGATACATCTTTACATGTCGGCTCTCTGAGTGTTGTTGATAGTTGGCTCAAGTCTGGAATGAGCTTGTCTAGGTAGTTGACCATGCCAAGAAAACATTGCAGGGCTTGAACATTGTCTGGAGCTGGGATCTTGAGAATGGCTGTTTGCTTTGAAGGGTCTGGTCGTAGGCCTGTACTTGTAAATAAATGACCAATATAAGAAATTTCAAGTAGCCTGAATTTGCATTAGTGTGGATTGAGCTTAGGATTTACGTGATGTGCCCTTTCTAGAACTTTTGTGAGGTTTCTGTCATGCTCATCTTCATCAGGACCACCTAGTAGTCTGTCATTTACTATGATCGCACAAAGATACCCAGAAAATATTTACTCCATTGCACGCTGAAAGAGAATTCACTTGCAGAATTTATTCCAAATGGCATTTGCAATAATCTGTACCTGCCAAATGGAGTACTAAAAGTAGTGATCAATGAAGATTTTCTGTCAAGCTGAATTTACCAAAATGAACTCTTTGTTTCTAAGACAGAAAAAATAGTAGGATCTGGCATTAAGGATGCGACTTCTTTGACTGTGTGCATTGGATGATGAGGTCTTTTTAGCTCTTTGTTCAAATCTCATGGAGCAATACATATTCTGATGTCATCTGAACTTTTCTTGTAAGCTACTACCATGGAAGGTACCCACTCAGTTGGAGTTTCAACTGGACAAATCACACCTTGTCATACCATTTTATCTAACTCAGCTTCAACTCTGTCCTGCATGGCTATTGGAATTTTATGTGCTGGCCTGATAACTGGATTGACCTCTGGGTCTAACTTCATGGAATACACAACTGGATGTTTGCCTAGTTTGTCTTGGAAAAGATCTGCATAGGTAGAAAAAAATGTGCTGGGCAAAATTAGAGTAGTGATCTTTTAGGCTAACATGGTGGACTTCCTACGTAAATGAAAGCAGTCCCATTTTCAAAGTGTCTCTGCAGCCTAATAATGACAGAACATGCCTTTTGACCACATAAAATAATAAGTTGTAGCTTCCTCCAACAAAGTAACATGAAAGCACAACTGAGCCTTCAGTCTGAATTTATTTACCTCCATAAGCAAACAAGTTTCGTACTTCTTGGCAAATCAAGCCTTTCACCTTTACGCACTCTGGCATATGGTTCTGCAGACATAACATTGAACTTGGACCCTGTATCAGCTTGAGCTCTATGAGTTTGCCATTTATCCGAACAGTACAAAATACTTCATCCTTGGCCCTTAAATTAACTGCATTGACTTTTTCATGAAGCACTGACACGCCATCAACATAAAGAGTAAGCGGCAAGTCTACTCCACGACTTTCTAATTGATCAACTTGTTTCTTAAAATGTTCCCTTTTAATAAAAGAATGTGGGTCTTTTGATTTACAAAATCTTTTGAAGTTATTCCATGCATTACATTGGTGGCATTGTTGGCCAAAAGCCAAATACTTTTCCTGTTTAGATTCATGATTACCTACACAGTTATGACAGTTGGCAATGAAACTAGATTGGGGCCCATGCTTTGAGTTTGCTGACTCACTCTGATGCTTCACTGAGATTGTATGAAGTCTGGATTTTGCTAGAAGGTTCTTGGGTTTACCAGCAGGTGCAGCAGGGGCTTCCATGTGCTTAGATTTATTTCTTTTAACCACTATTGCATACTATCAACATGAGCATCATCACTACTGTGCCGTCTAAAGCTGCTCTCATTTGCAAGCAAATTTGTCTGCTTTTCAGTGAGCTCGTATGTCTGACAAATCTCAATGGCCTTATTCAAAATTGAATCACTGTCACTAAGCAAAATCTTTCTCACATCATTTTATCAACTCATCCCTTAAGTCATCAAATCTGCATGTTTTAGCTTTATTTCTCAGGTCAATTATATATGATGCAAAAGTTTCAACAGGCTTTTTGATCCTTTGTATACAATAAGTTGTGACATTTGTCTGGGGGTTACATATTTCTCTAAATTTGCATTTTAAGCACTCTGGGTCCTCCCTTGACTCAGCCTGTACAACAATATTATGGTTTTCCCCCTCTCCAGCATAAATAGCAGGTGCATACACAAATGAGAGCTCCCCTTCTATAGTTTCTGACCCAGTTAAATTAAGCAGAATAAATGCCTTTGTATGATCATCTTTATCAGAAAATGCAGCTTGTCTGAAAATGTCTTACTCTTGCTCAAATACTCTCCACTTCTCAGCAATATTACTGTAAAACATAAGTGCACTGGGTTTCCGAAATCCATCTGCCATGCCCACAAAGTATACACAAATACACTGAAAATATGGCCCTTGTAATTATATACGAACAAACTGTTCTGTGAGCTTGTAACAACATTCATATGCACAATAAACTCTTCAAAATGCTTTGCTTTGTGAAATATGCCCTGTAATGGCTGTACTTTGTGAAATATTTTACTGTAATACTGTACAAACATGCAAACACTTTATGCACTTCTGATAACTCGGATATCTTTGCTTAATATGAAAAAAGTACATACTTTGTGAAAATGCAGTGGTTTCCTTTATTTGATTTGTTTTATGCAATTCGGACTTTATTTCAAACATTTCCATTGTAATTTGAATATTTTATCAATATCGTACATATTGGTTTATGTTGATATAATTTAGAACATTATGTATGTCCCTTTTCACATTTATGAATAAGAAATAATGCTGAGCAAGATTTAATGTTTAAATTCGTTTCTGACCTGTTTGGTGTAGTTTTACCCTTGCTGAGATGGTCCTCTCATCTATATTCCTTCATCCATAGCCAAGTGCCTCTAATTGTCTCAGCCAAACCATTTCAAACGTCATGCCCCTTGGATATGCTGCTTTTGACTTCAGGCCCTTTTAGATATGAATCCATGTCCTTTTAGACGCACCACTTCTGATACAATGTTGCTCATTCATCTCTATTACAAATAATAAGAAGGCTTGGGGTTTTGTTCAGATGCTTTAATATATACAAACACATCAGGATGGATAGCAGCATCTTTAAATATGAACGAACTAAGTAACAAATAGAGCTTACATACATACGTGTTCACATCTCAACAGCTAACTACAAAATGGCAGTCGGACTTGCATGTGCTCAGTATTTATACACTTGTGCAAGCCCTTGGATAGCTTCTTAAAGATATATGCACACTCATTGATCTACAGGATGGAAATAATGCACTAATCTAAAACATATTGTTTATAACTTGTTATGAATTCACAAGCAAAAAATCATATGCCTTTTATAAAAAAGTGAACTTTTTCTCACTGGCAAAATGCCCTGTACTTTGAAGGACAGCACTAAGGAGTCAAGTTCAACGCAGACATACATTTAAATATCTGCTATCAGTGGAAACATGCCATGACCAACATGTCTTATTCTGGGGAGCACTGAAGGCAATGGAGTGAAGTCAAATTCAAAACAATGCTACAGTAAAATCCATAATGGTAGAGTGACAGTCTTAGATACAAATAAAAACATCACAGGTAAAAAAAAAATATCTATCTATCTGTCTAGGTATATAAAAAGAACAGATCGTTTTAGTAAGGTGCAATAGTTTTCTAGCATTAGGGGAAAGATGTCATCCAAACCTTAAAGAAAAACATTAAACCACATTGAAAACTGGTACTTTTTGAGCACTGAAGTTGCTGGCTGATATTCATTAGAAACTAAGAAAAAAAGAACCACAAACTGTTGACAATCTCATTTGAGACTTTAAAGTAATCAAACACTTATATCTTGTTTGTAAATCAATTGTTTATTGAAAACTAAAAAGTATTAAATAGAAAAGCCTTTCATCAGCACTTCATTGTTTTACATGATGTGCATTATTTATATATGCGTTAACAGATAATTAACTGCCAATTCATTCAAGCTGGGGTGATAAGTGTATGCTATAGGCTGCTTGGTCAGACTAAAAGTAGGATTAGAGCTTACATACATACGTGTTCACATCTCAACAGCTAACTACAAATGGCAGTCGGACTTGCATGTGCTCAGTATTTATACACTTGTGCAAGCCCTTGGATAGCTTCTTAAAGATATATGCACACTCATTGATCTACAGGATGGAAATAATGCACTAATCTAAAACATATTGTTTATAACTTGTTATGAATTCACAAGCAAAAAATCATATGCCTTTTATAAAAAAGTGAACTTTTTCTCACTGGCAAAATGCCCTGTACTTTGAAGGACAGCACTAAGGAGTCAAGTTCAACGCAGACATACATTTAAATATCTGCTATCAGTGGAAACATGCCATGACCAACATGTCTTATTCTGGGGAGCACTGAAGGCAATGGAGTGAAGTCAAATTCAAAACAATGCTACAGTAAAATCCATAATGGTAGAGTGACAGTCTTAGATACAAATAAAAACATCACAGGTAAAAAAAAAATATCTATCTATCTGTCTAGGTATATAAAAAGAACAGATCGTTTTAGTAAGGTGCAATAGTTTTCTAGCATTAGGGGAAAGATGTCATCCAAACCTTAAAGAAAAACATTAAACCACATTGAAAACTGGTACTTTTTGAGCACTGAAGTTGCTGGCTGATATTCATTAGAAACTAAGAAAAAAAGAACCACAAACTGTTGACAATCTCATTTGAGACTTTAAAGTAATCAAACACTTATATCTTGTTTGTAAATCAATTGTTTATTGAAAACTAAAAAGTATTAAATAGAAAAGCCTTTCATCAGCACTTCATTGTTTTACATGATGTGCATTATTTATATATGCGTTAACAGATAATTAACTGCCAATTCATTCAAGCTGGGGTGATAAGTGTATGCTATAGGCTGCTTGGTCAGACTAAAAGTAGGATTAGTCTCATTTTTCATCCCCATTCTGTATATCTACTTTTTTTTTTTTTTTTTTTTTTTTTATGTTCTGCATATCTACTATTAACAGCTAACAGGTTATATTTTATGTGAGGTATTCCCATCCTATGTAATTAGTGCCTAATTGATAGACACTTTATATAGCTATAGTCACTGGCTAAAAAAATCCATTAGTGCATCAATTCATCTATTATGCATTAAGCAGATGTCATTTGTCATTAAAATTGCCTTTAGTCAGGACTATGCTGTGAATTGTCCCAATGACTCAATGCATCTACCTTGTACCCTTTATGTCTGGTAATGTACTACCCTTTCTATGAAAGAAGGAACATAGCTAGTGATATATCAGTTATAAGTAGTGTGCCAAGAGCCAAACAAGGGCTCTGCATGCACTAGGTCTAAGATGACTTATAGCATTCTATGGCAGTGAACTGAACAGGGTTAAATATGACTGACTCCTATTCCTGTAGCCTCCATATAATGAGAATATATGTAATCTGCCTATAACTGATTCAAGTACAGATTAAGTAATAGGTTGTTATTATAGTAGTCAAAAGAGTTTGGTTTCATCTGAAGATAGGTTCACTGCCAATATTATTACTTCTTGGGATAAAGGTTAGGATGGCTGCTTTTGCAGATGATCTAAATATATACAGTACCACAGTGTCAGATACGGAAAAAATACTAACAGCAATACAAACCTTTGAGAAAATTGCTAATTACAAACTAAATTTTAAAAAAACCAAAATATTCCCTCTAAAGACACCTACACCTTTTTCAATGCTACCATTGATAGGACGAATAAGGACAGAAGAAAGAATAAAATATTTGGGGATTGACTTTTCAACTGAAAATAGAGAATTTTTTATCAACAATATTAAGGCAACTGGAGACCGAATAACAATGGATTTGAAAAAATGGAGTAAGTTGAAGCTACCGATGATGGCAAGAGCAGCGATAATAAAAATGAACGTTCTCCCCAGAATGCTATATATTTTTAGAGCAGCACAATTTAAAATCACGAAATCCTTTTTTAAGCAATTTCAGATAGGATTGGGGAAATTTCTGTGGGAACCCAGAAAAACGAGAATATCCTATGAGAAACTGATGGCTCCTAAAACGAGGGGGGGGGGTTGGATTTACCGGATTTTGAGATGTATTATACAGTGATTCAGGCCAATAGGATTTTAAGGGTGTCTTACTTGGATAGTGAAAATAGAAAATGGATACCCAAATGGGTACTGCTAAATTATAAACATATAAAAGGGAAGAGAATTAATGTTAAAGCTGTACCATTTTTGAATATAAAAACATTGAGTAAATATGAGTTAATGGAACACATCAAGGTATGGGCAATGGCGACTCAAACTCTGTTTGCCTCCTTGAATCTTTTAAAATATATGATGATGTTTCAACCGTTTGATGGAAATCCTAATATAACTATTGGTAATCAACTGATAGACTTAAAGAAATATCCATTTATTAAGGAATTAACTGTAAGGGATTTATACCTTCCTAGGAGTAGCGGTACATGATATCTTAAAAGAGATGAATCTTCCCATCTCTTATTTAATTATAATGAGGCAGTTAAAAGATTTGGCCATAAATTATTTTACCAGTTCTGAAATAAAAAAGAGGAACTAGTTATTTCAGGTCATCTGTGGGAAGCATTGCAACAAGATAGAAAATATATATCCTCAGCGTATAAAATGGCAAAAGAAAAAATATAATAATCATATTCTGTTATCCAAATACTGGAGAGAGAAATTGCCATCCCTAGACGACAGTAAAATAGTAGAGGCGTTTAACTTAACATTAAAATCCGTATCACTTCAAAAACT
This sequence comes from Protopterus annectens, assembly GCF_019279795.1. Classification (NCBI taxonomy): domain Eukaryota; kingdom Metazoa; phylum Chordata; order Ceratodontiformes; family Protopteridae; genus Protopterus; species Protopterus annectens. Next base: position 376,214,942 of record NC_056736.1, read on the forward strand.
GGTCTTTACTCAATTGATGATATTTAACAATGCATATTATACCCATCTAACACTTCATAAATTTGATTCAAAAAGTCACCTAAATGTCCACAGTGTGTAGATCAGACAGCAGACCTGTTACACATGTTCTGGAGTTGCAAGTGCATTTATAAATTATGGAATTCTTTAAAGTTACAACTACAAAAACTGAGTTACCAAAACTCAACACTCTCCTGGGAATTTCTGATTTTACATATTCCACCGGAGAATTTGGACAAAACAAAAAAGATTGTAATTATGAATATTAGTTTACTAATGAAATTATATATAGCCACAAATTGGTTAAACCCAGCACAGGTGTCGTGGCAAAATTTCAGGCTGTTAGCGATTAAGCATATATTAGCGCACAAATTGTTAATTAGAAATAATAAGAAAAGTATAAACACCATAAAAATTTGGGAACAAATCTTTAATATTATTTTGGCGTAGCGGTTCCTATCCACTTTCCGTCAGGACATTCTGTATGTGTACCAACACATTCTTGGATTAGATAGAAAATGTAGAAATAATACAAATTATTGGCTTGAGTTGGTTTATAATTGTCTATTGTAGATGCTTTTATGTTTAATTTTTTGTGATTTGAATTTCCTGTACTTGGTTAAAATGATATTTATTCTTAATGTATTATAGGGAAATTCAAAATGGAACTAAAACATTGGAAGCAATATTGTACATAATGTAAATAGTGTGTGAAATGTATAATGGTTTGGCAAAACAATAAAAATGATTATTGAAAAAAAAAAAAATTAAATAAAAAATGCTGAAACTGAGCAGATGTTGCAAGCTGTAAAACTAGCTAATGCTCTGTGGTAGAAGACTTACCAGATATGTATGACTGCTGAAAATGCACTTAATCTCAGCATGTAAAGCTACAGCATAATTATAAGAAGTTCAAAATCTAATCAGGAAAGGAAAGCATTATAATGTTAGGGCCATTAACCTGAGCCTGGGCAGGTTTATTACAAAATCTTACAGAAAATAGTCTGTTTGTGTGACTATGCTGATATCAAGGAAATGTTTAATTTGGTCATAAGAAAATAAAAACAGTTTATAGCTACTATTAAAACTGATGCAAAGTAAAATAAAATAAAAAAGACTCAGTAGTCTAAAGAACATTTGCCTGTCTACCAATAAGTAGGTGGGGCATTATAAGTTAAAAAATCAATTTTGTCATAAAAAAGTACAATGACATTGTGTAGTCATATGGTTAACTTCACTAAAAAGTAAATGTGTGTACATGACAGACAACAAAGATGCTATCAAGACCAGAAGAAAACATAACAACAGATTTAGCAACATTGAACAATGAGGGTAAGTAGACCACTAAAAATATTTGTATAAATTACTTGAGAAAAGGTTTAAAATGGATGCTTATTGCTAAAATATTAATACTGACATTTTAGCTGTTTCAGAAGGCAGTGTTAAATTAAACTAAAAAGTGCTTATAAATCAGTGATGTTAATGTAATCTAACTTAATCTAATATTTCCATCTTGGTCCTGCAGTAGTTAATGGAAAACTCCACCCTCTCATACAGTTAAACTCAATTATTAGGTTTCTTTTCTCCCTACAATATGGTTTCAGTACTGTGTAGGTACCCAAAACCTGCTTGTACTTTTTAAAACTTTTATTTCCTTGCATTGGAGTCAAAGGAAGGGAAACCCCACCTACTTTTTTTTAAAACTCAACTTCTGACATACTTTGCGAGAAATTCATCTCCACCTGCGTGAGATATCATAGACACAGTTAAATCTGTAGTTTACTCTGTCAGGTACTGCTGTCAGTCTTAGATGGGCAATTAATCCTCTTAATATCAGAAACACAGCAGTTGATATAAAAAAAAGACAGAAAGCTGTGGAACTGTTTTCCACAGTTTTATTGCACATGGGAGGATAACGTAACATTCCCCTTTCATAGCAGAACAAAGCAATTAGATCAGTCATGGGTTTAAAGGCAATTATCAAGTCTTCTGAAAAATTTACATAGGCAGCAACACGGTATCGAAATGCTAAGCTTTAAATGTTATTTATAATAGTTTATAAGGTAAGATAACGTAAATGTAGTATTAAAGATTATTGTGACATTTAGAGAAAAGTCAGAAAATATTTTTTCTTGTAAAGTATCAATGCATTTACCATTTTCAAGCCCCCCCCCCCCCAACACACACACAAGCCAGAACTACAGAGAGTCAGGTGGCAACCCTATCAACTAGGTGCACTGATACAGTTCATAAAAAGGTCTTTTATTCTTTTTTGTGACATCATCCCAGAGGGGGATGCATATCTGGTACATGCAGATCCATTGTAAGAGATTCCCACTGACTTTGAGTCAGTCCTTAAATTGTTAGAGTGCAACCATAATATACAGTTGAATTTACTTTAACATACAGTTACTATATGCCCTTGCATTAAAAACACAAAGAAAAGGAAATCAGAAGTACTTAACTGTGTTTAAATGCGCGTGCACACACACACACACACACACACACACACACACACACACACACACACACACACACACACACACACACACTCTCAAATGCTTTTGAACATGTACTTTATACACACACACACACACACACACACACACACACACACACACACACACACACACACACACACACACACACTCACATATACTATATGTGTGTGTGTGTGTGTGTGTGTGTGTGTGTTTGTGTGTGTGTGTGTACAATATGTGTACAACATAGTATAGTTAAACGTTATGTATACATTTTAGTAAATGTTGCAAAAAATATTTACTTGGTCACTGTCACACATTGGCTATGTGTTGCACATGCAATATTGATCAATGTCTTTATGTCAGTATTTTTTTTCTTTGTATTGTTAAGTACATTTAATAATTGTTTTATCTTTGCCAATGTAACCTATGTAGTGGCCGAAAAGGGTCCTACGACCAGTTCACTTTCTTGGTTATGAAAGTATAAATAATTTTTTGGCTAGGTTTATATAGGCCCTAGGGCCAAAGCACCTACGTATGAACATATGAACATATGAAATAGAATAAAGAAGGGTGAACGTGACAGAAATAAATGAGGAACTAGTAAAGCACATTTTAAGTCTGTATCATTCATGAGAGAGAAAAAAATCCCACTGAAGGCATTGGGAAGTAGCAGACAGAATAAGTTTAAGAGTCCTACTATTTGTCACTTGTAAATGCACAGCAAGGATCATTTACTGCAGTAAGAATTTTCACAACTCAGCATGAGAGTGTGGGAGACGGTTTGTAGAATCTTTTAAAACTACAAAAGACTCTTCTTACAAAAACCTGTTACGTATCTACTTTCTTTTGCTGCAGGTAGCTAACAGCTATTTATAGCATAGAACAAGCTCTGACAGACACATAAATGAGGCTTAGTCAGATAAACATAGAAGCAGCTCTGTTACAGAAGGTGTGTTTACCTGATAGTGCTTCATAGTCCTGCCATTCTATCTTAATGGCATGAAAAAACAGCACCACTTCTTTATGTCTAGTATGAGTCATATAAAGAGGACTTGAAATGTATTTTGGGAAGAAGGAATGAAAGCAAGAAAACAAGATCACATTACCAAGGCAGGCCCCATCATCTGCCATTTTGAGAGAAACACATTAAAATTGTAAAAGAAGCACTTGGAGTAATTTTGAGGTATTAAAATAGCTCAAAAACAAAGATACAATAAAATATATGTTTTTTGAGTTCTAAGGTGGAATTTTCCTTTAATTTACATGAATATAATCCCAGTTTAAATTATGCATGCAATGAAGTACTATGAAGAAAAATACATTTGATTGCTAATTGTTAATAAATGCTATTATGGTCCAGTTTCTTTAATTTCAAGTACAGATTTGATGGAGCAATTTGTGTTTAGTCCAAGTAGCCTGTAAGCTTTAAGGCTAATCTGCCACTCATGTTCTTTTTTCTAAAAGTATAGCTTCTGTGTTGCCTTCAAGTAGGTGAATTGTTACTTTCCCCACTAAGTGGAACTCAAAATTATGAAAGCTTCTGCAGTTTAGAGCATGTTGGCCAGTGGATTATTAATATATTATCAATATATTTATCAATATATTTAAGTCAAGTATCTGATAAGTATTTAGTGACTCTTACATTTAAGCCATTGACATTTTGAAAACTTTAGCTTGGATGCATTTCACTTGCAGTTTTTCCTAAATTTGTTTGTATGACCTTTTTACCCTTTTGTTTGGATGTTAGTTGGAATATTTTTCAGACACCATCAACTTTTTTGGCATCAGCTGGGTTCAAAGACCCTGTATTTCTGAGATATAGACAAACCCCTGGATTTTGCAAGCCATGGACGGTGTGCAGGATTAGTGCAGGAGCTCTAGCAGGCAATATGTCTGCCGTGTGATCCAGGAATCGGGGAGTGCACAAGCACTCCTGCACTAGTCCTGCACAGACTCAGCCCCTGTATGCAAATTACCCCATTTGCAGGAGAAATCCATGCAAATCAGGTGAATTTGTGATCCAGGAAGCTGGAAACCAGTCGTGCAGATCTAGTGTAATCTGTAGAAATGTACTCGGGTAGTAACCGAGTACATTTCTTCAAACTCTAAAATGGAGCTGTGACAGCTCCAAATAAAGGGTGCATATAATTCAGGAAGCATTCCAATGGCCAAGTATAAGGCCATTGGCATAGAAAAGAGTTTAAAAAAAAAAAAAAATCAACTTTTATTTTTTTTTAACCGATCTCTGCGTGCAAACGGGATCAGGGGGGAAATAAGAAAATTAACCTAAAATAAACATTCTAACTAAAATCACTATTCTGCCATTATAGTCAATGGCAGGCAGAAGACAACATGGCCAGTGAGTAGTGGTTGCTAAGGGGGGAGGCTCAGTGTGAGACATGTAACTATGCATTAGCAGGCAATCCTATGCAAATGAGGGGAATGATAGTGAATCCCAGATTTCCCCAGCATGCTAAACAGCCGTCAACAGTGTAAAAGCAGGAATAGCTTGGTGCAAGACTAGGAGTTAGCTGACATCATAGGGGGTGTGTGTCAGACATACTGTAAGCGGATTGGATCCCTGTGGCTCAGGTTTGCTCCTAGCTTAGCAAAGCTAGGCAATGAGGTGTGTCTGAGTCTGCCTAGCACTCCTTACATTGCCTAAGCGGGTGTGCGTGCCGCACACCGAGTTTTAAAGAAAAAAAAAGGTAAACCAGGAAATAGCAGCTCTGTGCACATTTGAGCACTGTGTTTGAATGGCACGCCCTGGGCTTAAACAGAAAGGCAATGGGAATGGAAAACAGTAGTAGGAAGTTAATCAAGGAGAACTAGCTTAGCTGGCAGGTGAAATGCATCAGAATCAGCCAATTACACAGGCAGCAGACCAGCCCAGCCCAGAGCATTACTATAAACTATGCAAACACCTTCCACTCTGGTTTTCCCATACTCTACAACACCGGTGTATACAAGCGGGGAAGTTTTAACAGACAAAGCAACAAAATGATAGGGGCTGCCATAGCTATCATACAACAACTGGTGGAAGAGGCTGAGGGTGGTGAAGTTGTGAATTCTGTCGACCAACCCACAGTGAGGAGATACAGAAGAGTGGACAGAGCTAGGATAACCTACCAGGGGGCTACATGAGCTGGAGATAGTGGAATGCTATAGGGTGGACAGGGACCTCCTACAGCAAATTGTTGAGCTGTGCCGGCCACGCCTGACACACAGAACTAACAGAGGGTAACCCATCCTAGTGGATACCAAGGTATATGTAGGCCTAAGAATACTAGCTACAGGTACCTTCCAAAGGCCAACTGGGGATATGATGGGGATCTCACAGGCATCAGCATCCAGGGTACTCCACCAGTTCCTGGACGCTATGTCAGCACATGTTGGTGAGCACGTATATTTCTCCAACACCCATGAGGTGGTGGCCAGCAATTTGCAACTGTTCCACCAAATAGCAGAATACCCTGAGGTAGTGGATGGTATAGACTGCACACACATACTCAACAAAGCACCACCCGGTGAGCGGGTTAGGGTCTACATCAACCGCAAGGGCTTCCCCTCCATCAACTGCAAGGTTGTGTGCTATGCCCAGGGCATAATAATGAATGCGTGTGCTGACTGCCCTGGAAGCTATCACGATTCCCACATCTGGCATCTGATGCAGCTGTACCAGAGATTTGCCAGTGGAGACATCCCTGGTGGTCAATTAGTGGGGGATGCTGGATACACACTGGAGCCGTGGCTAATGACTCCCATCAGAAATGCACACACACCTGAACAAGATCTCCATAATGAGGCACACGCACAGACCAGAATTATAATAGCGCATGTGTTTGGGATGTTCAAGTCATGGTTCCGGTGCCTGAACACATCTGGTGGAGCCTTGCAGTACTCACCAGCTACATGTACCCAAATTGTCATTGTATGCGCCATGCTACACAATATGATCCTGCGGAAACAGCTGCAGCAGGAACAGCATGGGGCAGGGCCACACAGCCCCCCACCATTGCCAAGGCCTGCACAGGCACAGAGTGACTCAGAGGAGGAACAACCTGAGCCTGCCCAAGTAGGCAGAAGGAGGCATGCCCAGTATGCCCTGGCCTTGGCAAAGAGGCAACACATAGCACATACACTGACACAGGAGGGACCCAAGGAATAACACCTCTCTCTGACTCTCACATACAGTAAAAGGGATGCCAAACATGACTGTACCGGATACACAGACCCAGCAGCAAGTGTCTGCAGCTCCCCCTCCAGGATGGCATAACCTACCATTAATATGTAGGTGTCTGCCCACAATACCACACACAGCTGCAGTCACCCTTGTCCCCCAAAACAACACTGTGAGCAAGAATGTCCACCTGACAGTGCATGAGGACATAAAACATCACAGTGTATAACAGTACATATGCCTGAATATCTCTGCTAACAGCAGAACCATGTAGCTGAAGCAGCACAGACACAATCACCTACAGTGCACACTATCCCCTGCACACTTTGTCCCCATATTGCTAAATGATCGACGGATACCCTGCAGAAACAGTTTGCTACCTGTACAAACTACCTGGAATCAATCCACACATGCAATAAAGAAGGGCATACTGGGAATGCTCACACACTTAGAGAAATGAAGGCAATGTCAGACAACAACATACTGAAAGGTCTTACTGGGCATGCTCACACACTTAGACACATGAAGCCCATGTCTGCAAACAACAGTGGACCAGACATATCTGGAAATTGCAGATGTTAGTGCAGACACTCCTCAGTATGCACCACTCATGCTTTGCACACACAGTAGATAGGAGTACGGACATATATCCAAGAAAAACACACTATAATAAGCCAAAAGTAGACGTACATAGATATGTGGAAGAGAGTGACTGTGACAAGGAGCCACCCAGGCCTCTCCCACCCAGCACACAACCAAATGGCTACAACCACATGAGGTTCAGATGTCACTCACTATAGATAACTAGCGACCTTCATCTGTCAGCATTACAGACTATGAGGTGCAAGTGTTAGCTATGCAACATGACTGTACAATGAAGTAGTCATCTAGCAGCTGTATACACGTACCTATAAAATATGACCCTGCATGTGCCCGCATGTGGTGTGTCAACCTCTAGATGAATGGGTTATAGCCCATGCACACACACTGCTCTCCCCATATCCCTACTACGACAAGCCTGCTGAGGTCATCCACTGTGAAATGCACCTTTGGTAAAGCTGTAGCCCAGTAATCTCTGTGGTGCATCCTATAACTGTGCACTGCTGTAGTGTGATAAAATAGATAGGTAGGAGTTCTAATCGCAGACTTTGCAACTGTGTGTGTGTGGGTGTGTGTGGGTGTATGTGTGTGTGTGTGTGTGTGTGTGTGTGTGTGTGTGTGTGTGTGTGTGTGTGTGTGTGTGTGTGTGTGTGTATGTGTGTGTGTGTGTGTGCATTTGTGTGTGCGTGTGTGTGTGCATTTGTGTGTGTCATGTCTATGTAGAGAGCAATGCTTTTTAGGCTAGTCACACTGCTTACAATTCAAATACCCTACTTTGTCAAGGCTGCTGATGTCATCCACCTTGATATATGCCTTTGGGAAAGCTGTAACCCAGTAATCTCTGTGGCGTGTCCTATAACTGCGTACTGCTGTAGTGTGATAAAATCATTAGGTAGGAGTTCCAATCCCAGACATGGCAAATGTGTTTGTGTGTGTGTGTGTGTGTGTGTGTGTGTGTGTGTCCTGTCTGTGTAGAGAACAATGCTTTTTAGGCTAGTCATACTCTGTAAAATTCAAATGCCCTACTTTGGCAAGGCTGCTGATGTCATCCACCTTGAAATACACCTCTGGGAAATTTGTAGCCCAGTAATCTCCATGGCAAGTCCTATAACTGCGTACTGTTGTAGTGTGATAAAATAGTTAGGCAGGAGTTCTAATCCCAGAAATGGCAACTGTGTATGTGTCTGTGTAGAGAGCAATGCATTTTAGGCTCGTCACACTCACTACACTTCAAATGCCCTATTTTGGCAATCCTGCTAATGTCATTTACTGTGAAATACACCTTTGGGGAAGGAGTACTCCAGTTATCCCCATGATGTGTCCTATAACTGCTTTATGCTGTAGTGTGATATAGAACATTGGTAGGGGTTCTATCCCCACACATGGCATTTGTGGATGTTTTGTGTGTGTTTCAATGTCTGTGTAGGGAGCAATGCATTTTAGGCTAGCCACAATCACTACACTTCAAATGCTCTACTTTGGCAATCCTGCTGATGTAATTCACTGTGAAATACACCTTTGGGGAAAGAGTACTCCAGTTATCCCCATGGTGCATCTTATAACTGCTTCATGCTGTAGTGTGATATAGAACTCTGGTAGGGGTTCTATCCCCACACATGGCAGTAATGGATGTTTAGTGTGTGTTTCAATGTCTGTGTAGGGAGCAATGCACTTTAGGCTAGTCACGCTCACTACACTTCAAATGTCCTTCTTTGGCAATCCTACAGATGTCATTCACTGTGAAATACACCTTTGGGGAATGAGTACTCCAGTAATCTCTGTGGCACATCCTATAACTGCGTAGTGCTATAGTGTAATAAACTAGTTATGTAGGAGTTCTAATCCCAGGCATGCCAGGTGTGTCTGTGTTTGTAATTCGTATCCTGTGTGGAGGTGGCGGTGAGTGTGTAACAAATGGACTCAATGGGGAGTGGGTTTTGCATATTTATTATATGGTGGCCCTAGTATATATCACAGTGTCCACCATACAGGGATAACAGATGTCAAATAGCCGAGAGGCTGTGGTGCATATCCATACCTCTACATGTGACATCAAGGCCAGGCAAACAAAGTGAGTGACACTCTTAACCTATGGCTCACATACACACACACACACACACACACACACACACACACACACACACACACACAAACACACACTTTCCTAGGCAACAGCCGCTATGTTGGTAGTACCCTGCATATTGCCCACTGATAGTAACCATGGTGTGATTGCAGTGGGCTACAGTGGGCATGGCATCCCGACCATCAGTTCAATAGGCACGTACATGCCGACAGTGCACATTCCCTATGTTCCCCACTAGACATCAGCAACACTTGTGGTGCCTTCAAATGTGACCCACAAAGGTCATACCATGCCTGAAAACATGCCCTGTATGGACAGATGCCACTGACACCAGGGAATACCGGTATGATGCTATCAAAGAAGGTGCTGGGTCAACCTGCCGTCCATTAACAGATCCTGCCACATGAGGCCAGGATGGCACATCTGCTGATAACAACCTGTGTACACAACATGGACCAGACACCCCAGGTACAGTTCCACATGTCACAGTACATGCATGTGAGAGGTGTGCACATCCCAGACACCATCCATGTCATGAATTAAGGAACGCATACATGGCAAGCAATGCACAGCATTGTCCACATGCAATAGTCACCCAGGTGACTGGATGGTGAATACAATACCCACCTGTGTGGTCAAATCCAGACACTACACCCCGGTATACCCGTCACCTAGCCTTGTATAGCTGTCTGGCACAGTCGACCACTACACACCCGTGAAGCAATGCACCCATGCATGTCAGTAGTGGCACCCTGTGTCTGTGTGCATGTTGTATGATGTGTATGACCACATTCTCACTCACTACAACCCCCATTGGCATACTGAAGCATGCTGTCTGATGTCACACACCTCCACATACCCTTTGCTTATATAAACTCCATATGACCTCTGTGGTCCATTTGATACATGCACAGTAATGTGTTGTGGAAATCTCACTAGTGATGATTTATATTCCTGGCCCTGCCAAGTGTGTCAATGTGTGTGCGTCCCTGTGAGAGTGTGGCTATGTTGACGCTGGCACCTGTTCATGCAGACTTGCACGTGTACTATACCTACTGTATAGCTACCATATCCCTGTTGCAGATGTCACTCACCATCACATATATGTTTTGGGGGCTCTTCAACATGTAACCTATGTGGTCCATGCAATAACTGCGACATGTGATAGTACTACATAGTCATCGGGGGTACTGGCAGGTGTGTGACACAAATATGCTTATGTTTTCCTTTCCTACCCTCCCTGACTTTTCTTTGCCTCTGTCTGCCTCTCTCATTCCTTCTCTGGTGGATGTGGAGACTTACATACAGACTTGCTTAGGCAGCAGCATGTGTATTTTAAGTGTTGCTCATGATCAGCTGATGGCCTCTGCACAAATTGCAGCCCTCCTCTAGCTGATTGTATGTGGAACAGCTGTGGTTGCATTCCCATAGCCAATTGCATGGAAACGCACTCCAATATTTAGGAACATCATGTTGGTGTTGGGCCTTTACATTCCCTGTGAGCAGGAACTCGATCCGTTGTTTGGCAAACAGCATCTCAGATGGATTGGGGATCTACATCTAACAACATACACTGCGGAAACAGGGAAACACCCAGGAGGGGAATGTGCCTGACCTGACTACAGACTGTAAGTGCTGCTATACTGCATTTGGAGTAATGTTGGGTTAACAGGGTGTGTGTGGATATGGCTGTCCTACATGTTTTAATAGCTGCCATGTCAGTGCAATACTTATGAGGAAACCCACATCTGTAGGGTCATCTGCAGACTGGGCAGTGTGTGGTGTATTTTGTTTCATGTGTTACCCACAGACCATCTATCTGTAAATTGCAGAAGGTAGTGTGAGGACTGCAGTCTGTAGATGGTGACAGCCATGAGAGTTACTGACTTCATATCCCGCATAGGACATATGTTGTAACAAACCCTGTTACAACAGTAAATGTATGAGGGTATCACAGCAACATGTCAATGTTGGCCCTGTGTATGTGCCTCCAGCCACAACTCTGTCAACCTTTGTATATATGTCATGCAGTAAGAGGTGCATAACTGCTGTACACCATAATTGGTGTCATCATATCTGATAAAAAGCCAGTGAGATATCAGACTGCTACACATATTATGTGGTAGTAGGGGTTATATTTTATGATATAACCTGGACATTCTGTGGTTGTGTGTACAGTGCTGAGGTCTGTGTACTCATGGTGATTGTCGACACTGTGTGTATTGTTAATATGTACTTTGGCCTGTCTACAGACTGTAGTAGATGTCATTGCTCTTGGTCCTGTTCTATCTGATGTTACATGCTGCTCCATTGTATGTTACCCTATTGGCTTACATGTTTGTAGGGCCATACACACATGTCCCATACCACAGACAGGCTTCAGACCACAATGTGTAGTGGCCAAGTATATGTAGGGTTAGTGTGTGAGTGGTACATATGAGGACTGTGTTGAACAGATAGTCCATATACTGTAATACTATGCTAGCTTACCATATTGGTTCAGGAGCTTACCATATGTGGCTGTAGCTCTGTTCACATTGGTTGTGGTTATGCACTTTCACACAGGTGTATCATACTCTGTGCTGTGACATGCCTGTAGAGCCTGCTATACATACTAGTGCATGTGCATTCCCCCATAGGAAATGTAGGCCAGTGTTGAGCCAGTCTGCCTGTAGCCTGCATAGTGTGTTATTACATGCCTAGCAGCTTAGTGTACTTACCCAGTGAGATGTCATGTCCATATACTTGCCAGATGTACTTCTGCCAGGCCACAATAACAGTCATGTATGTCAGACAGAGCAGTGGGATGCTGTACAGATGCATGTCAATATCTAGTGGCTAGTATGTGGCCATGGCACCTCTGTACCAGTGGTTATAATGTGTCAGGAAAGACAGGGGTGTGTGAATGCATAACCTATGGGGGCAATGTATACCAGTAGTTACATGTTATACCCATCTACATGGCTGTTAGCATCCACATTGTCAGGCCTGGTCAACATGTTTTGCACTAAGGAGTTCTGTGTATACCTCTGAACTGTCCAGAGTGTGTCAGACTATCAACATATATAGGCCAATATCTCTGCTGTAGTCCACAAGAGCATTATGTGCTAGCAGTGGCACTGTCTTATGATGTCCTTAAGATGTCTGTCAGTAGCCAATGGTGCACATGATAAAAGCAGATGTGACCTCTCACACACACCATGTCTATGCTGCCTTAAGGTATCTGGATGTACATTACCATACAATCCACCTTGGGTAAATGCAGGCCTACCACCTTCTGCTATACAGACTGTTCTGTTTGTCAGTGTGCTTGTGATTGTGCCAGTTATGCCTTGTTATGTAACAGTTGCATCCTACTGTGTCAGCTGAGGTCTTTACTCCTAGGGATTGTCTACAGAGTGTAGATAGAGGATGCTGAACTATACATCTGCATTACTTACTGTTGATTGTTTGATATCCTGTGGCCAGTCTGTCTTTACTATTGTGCTACTTGAAGGCCTCAGCCTGGACAGCAACATTTGTAAACCTTTCCAGACTACTGTATTAGTATAAATGTTTAACAGTTGCATTACTCTGTTTATATGGCTGTCAGTGTCTAAACAGCTATGTGACATGGCATATACAACTGTAATAGTACACAAATAAAGTTTTCCCATTTATGCAAACCTGTGTGTGGTGTTATATCCTTTGACCTCTCTGTGGGTATATATTGCAGGCAACGATTGTCATTTATATGGTTGGCTCATACAGTGTCCAGTTCTTAAGGTGGTAACTGTAGGCATAGTGGCTGTTCCATATTGTGTATACCTTCTACATATGTATCTTACTATACATATCTCTGCATGTGTATGTGTAGTTACATATATCTGTGTGTGTGTGTGTGTGTGTATATATATATATATATATATATATATATATATATATCTGTATCTATATCTGTGTCTGCATATATGTGTCTGTGTATATGTATCTCCCTATGGGAGACAGACTGTACTGCATGATATGTTACTGATACTAGGCTGACATTATACAGGTGGGATGGTGTACTGTTAACATCTTGTGTCCATGTTGTGTCAGGGCCTGGTTATGGGATCTGCAACAGTTGGTCGTGTATTGTAGAGCAGACGTGTTTGACTGTGGGGTATACCTATTCGTACAAGACGTATGTTGATTGGGGCCTCTCTACCCCATTAAAGGTGTATGTGGACATATATGTTTTTATGTTCTCATTGCTATCTACAGATGTATGTCCGTAAATACCTATATAGACATATATATCTGCTTATATATATATAGGCATATAGATGTAGATATATATATATATCTATAGATGTATGGATTTCTATGTAAATATGTTTATATATATATATATATATATATTTATATATATATATATATATATATATATATATATATATATATATATATATATATATATATATATTTATATATTATATCTATATCTACATATATAGATATGTTTTATCTATGTACATATTATTATATATACACACACACACTTACATCTACATGTTGGAATACATTCTCTGTACTGTTTAATGACTGGACTGGATGATATGTTTGTGAAAACATCAGGGTTATTTATATCTGACATGGTTTAGTGGTAAATCTGTTTGGCTATGGGTTGCAGGGTCCTGGGTTCGAGCCTTGCAGTGGCTGTTTATTTTGTTGCTGGGCAGAACAAGGGCCATTGGATACAGAGAGATTAAGGCACTTTTGAGCAGTTGTAAGTGGGCTTGCACGGGTTTGCGCAGAGCTAAGCACTGCTAACTTCTGGCTACAGTTTCTTATAATCAGTTAGCTTCAAGATTGCTTAACCAGTGTAGGCATTGCTTACCCCTGTGCAAACAGGCTTAAATCCGCTTACTGCTGCTTAAAAGTGCTTACTCCCATTTACCCTAATGCTAATTTCTTTAAAAGAAAAGAAAAAAGGGTTGATAGGAATGTGGTGTAAAAGGGGCACAAAGAAGGAATGACAGTAGGGAAAATAGCTAGGGATGTGCAGGAAGGGTGTGGGGAAGGTCCATAGCTGCCCATTTCTTTAACAGCAACAGCTGTGCATATACACTGAATTTGGAGGTAGATTTGGGCACTCAACCCCCTAGGAGAGGGGTGAGGACAACAATAATAAGTTGTGATGCCAATTAGACCTAATTACATGTGTCCAGTGGATATGTATGGGGTGAGATTTTTTTATGGGAACAGATTGCCCTTTTTTTATTTTTTTTCAGGTGGGAGTGGGATGTTGGGGAAGGATAGTAGGTATATTTGGAAGGTAGGTTGGGTAGGTTAACCGACAAGACAAACAAGATGCATACAGGGGCGGTATGTGACACGTGTTGGGTAAACACCTTGATGGGGAGGGGTGTTGGGAAATCGGAAGCCCATGAGACCCCTAATGGAAACAGTGTGACTGAGATCCCCACCCATGGGCAGTCACCACTGCACCTTCACAGCCCTGAAGGTGGCTGTGCTGGGGGCTGAGTCACAGAGCCAGGCTGACACTCTAGTCACAACATGTGGCCCTCAAGCTGGTGTAGCAGATCACCAAACTACAGGTTGAGCTCGCTACTCACCACGACCCAGAACTGGTGATGGGTGACAAGTTCCTGCCTGCGCCCGCTCCGGGGTGGGGGCAAGCCCCATCCCCTGAGGTGGTTTCACCCGAAGGTGGTTAAGGACCAATGGACAGGGAGGTCCTGATTTGGGCCCCAGACATGCTGGTGCCCAGTGCCATGGCCAACTGAGGTGGGGCAGGTGGGTCCACTGCAACCGGCCTTCCCAAAGTGCTATAGTTTTAAAGATCATCGTATGTGGGTTAGTAATAGTCAACACATTCCAGGGTTAGGTATAACAGCATGCATAGATATTCCCATTAACTCAGACTTCAGATATGGAACAGTTGCATAGCAAACAGGACACAAGCATATATGGGACCACAGTGGTAAAAAGAACAACATGCAGGTACATTGATGGCACCATGCCACCGATGTTGGAATAATTCAATGTAGCACATGCATGGGAACAATTACATATTTATCAAACAATAGAACATTATCAAAACATTGGAGTAATTACATACCAGTTGGGGTGGGTATGTTGTGTATCGTTGGAGATATGGTGGGGGGAGAGAAAGATGTCAATTAACAACTAGTATATTCCTGTAGTCCACATTACTTTCCTAGTCAGTGCTGCTATCTGTACCTTACAGGTCTTACTACATTACCGCATAGCCTTAGTTTGGACAGTGATGTGGCTGTCGCCATCATTATACATGAATTGGTTTTACCTGTAATATACACCTCTTACCTGGTATGCCTGTGGAGGGAATGTTTGTTAACACTAACTAACTGTTTCTACACATACTCCCAGATTCCATGTATGTTGTGCACATAGCTATCCAACACTTTCTGTACAGACTCTAGCCATGTGTTGACCACATGCAGGTGTACTGGGACATATCTAGAATACTGCCCTCTTCAACCTTTAGTGACTTGACACACACATATACATGCTTTCCTACATGGTTATATTATGTAGCACAGTGTGAGTGACAGTAATCAGTGATACTTTATTATTCAGAGAAACTGCAACACTCACAATGCCCTATAATACCAGAGTAAACAGTACCAGTACAGGGTATAATGTTTTTTATTTCTCAGGACAGTGTTCATATACAATGTACCTGTGAGAGCAATGCTTGTTAGCACTACCTGAATTTTGCCACACAAAGTTCCAGATTACACATTAGTATTATGCACCTACATCTCACTCTGTTACTGTACAAACTCTGGTCACAGCTTGACAGCATGGGGGTGTAGATAGGATATACGTGTCTTATTACTCTCCTAACAGTTTCAGGAGTTACTACAGTGACAGGTTTGTTCTCATAGATGTTTGAGAATCACTTGTATTCCCTGTTTGCCAGCTAAACATCTGGGATCATCCCACAGACTTACCAGGGAGACAGGGGGACAGGTGGCAGATATTTGCCCATATACTAGACATTCTGGTCCCATCTGTACAGTTGTGGGGTATGATTCTGTATGCAAGCCTACTTTCACTCCCAGGATTCAGACCATGGCTATGTCTGCTACAACTTACTCACTGTCCATCAGAGTTGTGTGTGCTATATAGATATTGCTGCATATCTCCTTTCTGCTTTCTGTCTTATAATTCTCCTGTGCTTTTGCATTCTGACCTTGTATTACAACACTCTTATACAGATTTCCTAGATAGTTATATTCTGTAGGACAGTGTGGGCAACAGTGATGAGTAATTCCTCATTATTCAGAGCAACTGCATCAGTCACATTGCCATACAATACCAATCTAAACTGTACCAGTACAGGGTATTATTCTTGTATTTCTGGGCACAGTGTTGGTATCTGACAGTCCTGTGGGAGAAATGTTTGTTAGCACTACCTGAATAATGCCACACGCAGTACCAGATTCCACATTACTATTATGCACATACATCTCACTCTGTTACTGTACACACTCTGGCCACAGCTTGACAAGATGGTGGTGTAAATGGGACATACGTGGCTGCTTAGTCTCGTAAGGTTTTGAAGAGTTGCTAGTGTGCCATCTTTGTTCTCATAGATGTATGTCAATCAGTTGTATTTCCTGTTTGCTGCCTATACATCTGGGATCATCCCACTGAATTCCCAGGGGGACAGGTTGACAGGCAACAGATATGGACCACTTTAATGGACATCCTGGACATATTAGTATAGTTGTGGGGTATGATTCTGTATGCAGACCACTGGCAGGATTTGAACCATGGCTGTGTGTGCTAAAAAAACAACAGTTGACATTTCAGTTGCATGTGTTGTTTGGGTTTTGTTGTCCGCCTTTTCCCTGTTTCCTATCGATGTGTCTCTCAGTTCTACTAAATGGCCTCTGGGTATTACACCAGCCATATACAGGCATTCCTACACATTCTATTTATGGTGTATGGTGTGGGTAACAAGTGCTTCATACAACAGTACTATTACATGAATGCAAATCTACATTACCATATGATACCAGAGTATATACATGCAGTTCAACAGTTAGACCTTTATTGTCAGGCTATTATGCTTTTATTTACATACATACTATATGAGTGTCTTCCTGCCATATTCTCCAGTGTATGCAGTACTTGCCTTAAACAATACAGGTTTTATACAGGCAATTAATGTACTAATACTTTTAGATTTATTTCCTATGACAGTACATGTAAGAGTATTACTGACCTGTTTCACATCACAACCTCTCCAGGTGACTGCCATGGGCCTCCTGGTTTGCGGTCCACTCGATTGCAGCTGTGGAGGACATAAGAGAAATATTTAGCCAGGCCTATCCATGATATACAACAGCTAGCAATTATTACACACATAGTGGGGTGATTCTTACACACAGCTGGGACATCCCCCAACATTCTAGCCTCTTGAATCCACTGCTCCAAGAGGTCCCCCTTACACTGCTTCAGGTTGGCGTAGTGATGCCTGACCTGCTCACCAATTTGGGGTATGCCAGTGGCACTGGTGAGGTCACGGCTGAGATGGTCCCAGGCTTCTGCCTTATATTGGGAACCCTGGTATTGGCCCTGCAGCACTCTCTGCTCATGGTCTTTGACAAGGAGTCCTGCCATGAATCTGGACTCCTGGATGCACCAGCACTGCGCCCTAAAGTGCACACCCTCTCCCCTTCCTGACATGGTGCCTGCAAGGGAAGCTACAACCAGTTATGAGATGTATTCCCACCTCTTGGGTTTAAGTAGGGCCAATTTCCTGCACTTTTTTATGATTGGCCAGTTTTGAAAAGGCTACGCTATGCGTAAACCTGCTTAGCTAAGGTTGGCATTGTTTAAAGGGATATAACAATGGGCACATTGAGTTAGCTGGCCTATACATTGCTTACACCTCCTAAGCTGACCTGTGTAATGCTTAGCGTTGCTTACATTTGACTTTGCATTATGTTTTCTTTTTGGCATTGATTTATTATTCATTGCATGTTATATGTATGCCTGGTATCCATGATTCATGCGTACGTACACTGCATGTGGTCCTTGTGTTTTATTGGGGTCTTCAAGACTCTATTACAATTATACCTGACTTCTGGACTTACTGCTGTACTCCAATTCACATATGTATGTTATGTAGTGGGTTATGGAACACATGTCTGTATACTGATTCCTTTCACAGGTTCAGTTTGATTTTACTATAGTGATGACTTGTTTGCTGGTACCTCTTTTTTCTGTACTACTGTGATGGCTTGGTGGTTAACTACTGTGACTAAATTGTATAGGGTCCTGGGTTCAAGACCTGCAATGCTGTTTATTTTGTTGCTTGGCAGAACAAGGGCCGTTGGATACAGAGTGATTAAGCACTTTTGAGCAGTTATAAGCAGGTTTGCGTTCGTTTGCACGAGGGTAAGCACTGCTAACCTCTGGTTAATGATGCTTACAGAGAACTAGATTCTAAATTGCTTGACCTGTGTGCGCATTGCTTACTCCCACGCAAATGAGCTTACACTTGGTTACTACTGCTTAAATATGCTTACTACTGCTTATTGGTGCGTAAACTTGCTTACTGGTGCTTTATTCATTATGACACTGACACTGACACCTCACATGTGCATTTAATGCACTACTCCATTTCACAAATATATGTTCTTTAGCAGGTTAAGCAACTAAAATATTGGTCATAACGTGCTTTGCCATGGAAAATGGAATGTGCTGCAATGGGACTTGAACCGGGAATGCCTGTTCGTAAGGTTAATGCTCTGCCCATTACACTATTGGTATGATGCTTCATTTGCATATATCTTCCTTGTTATCCTCTTCAGCCATTTAAGCTGCATTAACCGTAGCTAAGCGATGGGCACACCCGTGCAACTATGGTTAGCTTTAAACGGATTTTTAATAAATAAAAAAAAGGTTTTGTTTATTTTATTTGTATTTACTTGCTGTTGTACACAAGGAGGAATGTTGGTGGGGATATGCAGACACCTATGAGCGGTCTCACTCATTTCTGCTGTTCTTCATTGCGGGAGCATGTATATTCTGAGAGCTCTGCTCTCAGACATGTCCCCTGCTCTCTTACACGCTCCGTGTAAGCTTAGGAGCTTAGGCAGTGCGCCTCATTAATATGCATGGTGTGCTGCCGTCCTGCTCCTAAATGTCTGCTTCCGTGCAGGACTAAACTAGTCATGCATGGAAGATTAGTAAATACAGGGGAAAGCATCCACTTATGCTGTTCTGATGAGGTCAATAAAAAGTCTGAAACATGCATGTCCACAGATAGTAGGATTTGGCTTTATTAGCCTGAATGTAACTATACAGATTTAAAAAAAGTAAAAAAGTAAGGGGCTTTCAGAAGCCATGTAGCTGAAACACTTTGATTTCCTTAAGGGGTCATTTGCATATATCCTATTGGCCTCTACTATAGGAGGCTTAAGGTATGACATAGTGAGAAGTCTAGCTTGGCTGGGTGATGTACAGTATGGTTGAAGGATATGTGTTAATGCTAGATTGCTGTTCTACTGTATGTGCCATCACTCTACGCTTTCTTCCATTGTTGTAATTTTTCATCTTGATGCATTATGAACAATCTGTAGTATTTTTACATTGTTAAATATTGCTGTATAATTACATTTACTTGGAGTATTCTATCTCTCCAGGACTCCTCTGAAAATGGAATTCATCTCAGTAGGGCTATCCAGTTAAACAAGTGGAAAGAAGGAGTCGTTGAGTCCAGGGTTAATACTGGAGATATGGCCAATAGAAAATGGGTGGAATGGTGGGAAATATTGAGTTGTGTGTGATTTTAAGACTGAATATGTAGAATGGAACAAGATTAAGGGATATGGACATTTATGGGCAGATGTGTTGGGCACTTGTAGCATAAAAAGAAGAAAGGGAATATGGAGGATAAGGAAGAAAAAATGCAGTAAAGCCGCGGTGGTACATTGGTAGCATTGTTGCCTCACAGCAAGAGGTTCTCCTGTTCGATTCTCGGATGGAGTGCCTTCTGTGTGGAGTCTGCATGTCCTCCCCGTGGTCGAGTGGCCTCCGAAAGATATGCATAAATTTGTGTGCCTTCGCTGAAGGTTGGGTGTAGGGCTGGCAACTCACCACCATAAAAATCTACTGCCAATCATTAGCAAACCGGAGTTCTGCTGTGGCGACCTCTAACCGGGAAAAGCCAAAATGACAAACAAAAACAAGCAGGAGTTATTTTAAGGTAATAGGGAGGAAATGAGATGTATCAGGGAGACCAAGGCTGATAGAAAAGACATGATCTCGGGGTGCATAAAAATGAGGCAGGGAATTTAGAAGAAGAAGATGTCCTGTTGGTTGTGAATTTTTAAAGGTGAATGACAGGATAGACAATCCTAATGGGGAACGAAATGTTAAACAATGGAATTTAGCCTTAAGGGGTACAGTCAAAAGTGATTGGACAAAAGGGGGTACAGATCTTTAAATAAAGAAGTAGAGAAGAGGGTTAGAAGAAGGGCTACAGAAATAATAGCTTTGGTAAGGATGGGGGTTATAATACTATAAATGTGGATGATTGGAGATGGGATTCTGTGATTCTGAGGAATAAGGTTGTTGTGGCAATGGGGAAATCTAGTTTTAAGAACAATGAAATAATGTGCTTGGTGAAGTATTGACATAAGAAATTAAAACATAAAATAAGACGTGGATGTTTTGGGCTACTGGTTACAAACACTGGAGTCTGTTGCCAAGAGTTTTGTTGAGAAGATAAGGGAGAAAAAGAATTGTGTGTGTGTGTGTGTGTGTGTGTGTGTGTGTGTGTGTGTGTGTGTGTGTGTGTGTGTGTGTGTGTAGAAATGGTTCTCACTGTAACAGCGGGTGGTGGGTAGGGTGTTAACAGAATGGTGTCTAAGGATATTGAGAGATATCTTGTTGTAATGGCTTTAGGTACAAACATTTGCTCATTGGAGCGTTGAGGAGGAAACAATGTGGGAACTATAAGGTGCAGAAGGGTATAATGCATGAGCTGTGTTCTCATACGTGCTAACCATACCATGGGTTGTGGAGGTGTAGCTATCTGCTCTAGTGCCTGGGCTAACCTCTTGATCTACCCCTACATTATGTTGTGGATGAAATAAAACATCTCTTTTGACTTGAACTAAACACAGATTGGCTTCTGCTGAACATGCCCATAACATATTGTGCCCAAGGCATTTGTCCCTTTCTCCCCCATAGCTATGCTTCTGATGGGTTAGTAGCTTAAGCAAAGGAATGGCAGCCATCTAGCTACTTGTTTAGAGAGAGAGGGGAGAACCTAGAAGGATAATACATTTGCACTGCAGAGACACATTTCATCTTAGTTGTAACTTAAAATTTAAAAAGATGGGCTGATAACAGAAGAGCAATGGAAAGGTTGTAAATATATTACAAGTGATCCTTTAAATAGAGATGGAAGCAGGAAAACAATATGGAGAGAAGAGATGGATAAGGAAATTCTCATGCTTGAGTTTGTGCACATATTGACACTGCTGAAACAGCTCAAATCTCTTTGGGGAACAGGAGTGTATTCACAGACATACTTGCACAATGGAATCCTAGGTATCACATGAAGATGTTGTCTACAAGAAGGCTAGGGCCACTGACTGGATAATCTCAGAGGTGGGTGTATACATCATGCTGGCTCATTGCTCAACAATTCAAAATTAAGATACTCTGGGTTGTGATGGTCCTGAAGTAACTTTTTTTTTTTTAATAAAGTAAGTAAAGATAGCAGACACATGGAACTGTATGCTAAGGAAGGGAATAACCATAATGTGGAAAACATTGAATAGAGTGGACTGTGAGGTATAGAAATGGGACTGGTATAGGTAATGTCAGTTAGCTACCATTTGGGGCATTAAAGGAAAAGGAGAGCTGGTAGTGAGACACTATATACAGACCTCTAGTTGTTAAAAGTGCAGGAAGATGAGTTGGGAACAAATGACTTTAAAAGATAGTATGAATAAGAGATTATCATAATAGGAGAACTTCATCTCCCACACAGCCATCCCACATAGGGGGTGGTGCAGGTGGACTTGCTCCTCTGCAAAAATAATAGTTTTAATTTTTTTATGTTTTTTGATACTTTTTAATGTACTCAAGAAATTGGATTTCAAAAACATGTGTTTGAGTACTTTGTATTCAATATTTTCTGTGTCAAGGAGTTAATATAAAGTTATATCTGTATATATATATATATATATATATATATATATATATATATGTTCAGTTCTTGGCTGGGATACCTTCTTTGTGGCCTCTCAGTGTTTGTGCGGATTCTATACTGGATCTCTGTTTTCCTTCCACATTCCAAAGACATGCAGTAGGCAGATCAGGCACTCTAAAATGACCATAGGTATGTGTGTGTGTGTGTGTGTGTGTGTGTGTGTGTGTGTGTGTGTGTGTGTGTGTGTGTGTGTGTGTGTGTGTGTGTGTGTGTGTGTGTGTGTGTGTGTTATAGAAGAACAACTGGGGCAGGACTAGCCATCTGGTGGTAAGAACATTGTCTATAAATAAATGTCAGTACTGATGTGACACCCAAACCAATGTGCAAAAATGAGAAAACGGGATTGGCATAATGGATGGATGGATGAAATAAACTCTAGAGTGTACTATCATAGGTTTATTGTTCTAAGGTTATATTAGACAAGTCAACTTAATATCCACTGAGCTGGATAAAGAGAAAACTGGCATTTGTGTTGTACTTGGATGTCAGCATGGGCCATGACTCTGATTCACAGTCTATGAAGCTAAAAATCTTAATTGGATGAGTGACAATGACAAATTTGTGAATTAGTTGTGAAGTGTCTTAAGGATATTACACAAAGGGTGATTCTGAGGAGGTTATAGCCTAATTAAGAAAATTGGTTTACAGGATACTATAATGTTTGGCATTGGTGCCTACACTGTTTAATACACGTGTCTATGAATCAGTACAATTTGCAGATGTCAAATTAGGGTGGTCTTTGGAGAGTAGGATAACCAGTCTGAATAGGTTTGCAGAAATTTGGTAAACTGGTTGGCCAGAGTCAATTAGGATTTATTCAGTGAAACTACATAACTCTATACGTACTATATATGAAAGATGATTTTTAAGGAATAAAGGCTCATTTTATTGAGAAGGAAATTGATTCTTCGTGTTTGATCTCTCCAACATTGAATTAGCAGGAGTGGTATGAAAAAGTGGTAGAAAATTCAAATAAAGTGCTAGGATATGTTACGAGGGTGTTGATTCCTGGTATAGGGAAGTTAATATACAGCTCTATAGCTCAGTCATAATGCCATAGCTGGACTTGTGCAGGTACACAGAGAAATAAAGAAAGAAAGAAAGAAAGAAAGAAAGAAAGAAAGAAAGAAAGAAAGAAAGAAAGAAAGAGAAAAAGAAAGAAAGAAAATTAACTGGTAGTGGGATATGAGGACTGGTAATTAGGAACATTAAGGAGTGAAGTAGTAAAAAGCTGAGGATAATTATCAAAGGTTTTGATATATTTTCACTTGAATATGGATGAAAAGGGAATATGATGATTAGGAGGGACATGTGAGGAAATAGATCTGAGAAGGAAAAATGAGGATCAGGCCTCATACTAAAGATATTGTCTTCAGACTGAAGGTATAGAATGATTATGACTTTGCTATGAGAAAGTTGTTTTTTATGTACAGAAAGTGACATTGCAAGAACTTCCTAAAATTGTAGTATGTGGTCTAATTGCATGCTGCTGTGCAATGGTGAGACCAAGTAGAACACCTAATGCGGCAGGTTTACAAACCATACAGGGACAATGAAATCAAGCTACTGTATTAGATGCAGAGGAATACGACAGGAGTGGTGTGCTGGTGACTGGTATACATTTATAAGCAAAAGAAAGTTATAATAAGTAAAAATCTCTAGCCAAGAAACAATGATAGATAGAAACAACACAGTTTTGGTGCATAAAATCTTACTGCATACATGAGCGGGTGTTTGTAGTGATAGAACTGGGAGTTGTTGAAAAAGAATAGACCTGAAGAAGAACGACAGGATCAGTACTAAGGGCAGTGATTGCAGAGTGAAGCAATGAAATTCAGTCTGGACTAGTGGAAGCACTTTATTAACTGAGAAGATGGTGAATGTGTGAAATGAATTAAGCAAATGAAAATACTAATACATACAAAAATATTGGATCAGAAGAAGGAATAAGGCTGTGTTTGTATGCATGTTTTTTACCAATGTGGGAGATATTTACAGGATTTTTTAGTCTATAACTGAAAAAATAGCCCCATATGAACCCTTCCACAAATAATATGTACACTGTATATGAAGTCCTTCTCTGTTTGATACTAAAGATCATGAATTATCCAGCCAGATGCATTTGCACATGGTATTGACAGTAGTTTCTTGTGTTTGACTGAAAGACTTTACTTATAACTTTCTTAAAGTTAGGGGTTAAATAAAGGGTAAAATTATAGTATAAATTAAATAAAACAAAAAAAAAATGTTAATAGCAATACAGTCTGAACTTCCGCTCTGTTATTATACTATACATTTCTACTATAGATATCTGTAATCTTCTTCTTTCTTTCAGCTTTTCCCAGTTAGGGGTCGCCACAGTGGAACTCCGGTCTGCTAATAATGAAAAGCAAATTATAAATATTCCTTATTACTAGTTCCCACCCTCATAATCAATAAGTCATGTAAATGCTTACTATGCTAAAACAAAAGAAATAATAGATTTCACTTAGTTTCCACTTACCCCACTAAGGTACAAAAATGTATTTATCCATCAAGGCCATATTACTACTACCCAGGCTGCAGTAATGTGAGATTACTTACTGGGTTTGTCAGTTTTTAAATGGAGAATATGAGGTGTACTAGATAACAAGTTAAAGAAAAATTATTTTTAGCATACCAAATTTGGTTAATTTATA
This sequence comes from Protopterus annectens, assembly GCF_019279795.1. Taxonomy (NCBI): domain Eukaryota; kingdom Metazoa; phylum Chordata; order Ceratodontiformes; family Protopteridae; genus Protopterus; species Protopterus annectens. Next base: position 376,240,254 of record NC_056736.1, read on the forward strand.
GTAGGAAAATTCATTTCTCTCCCTAACTTTCAGGAACAAATGGAAAAGCTTTATGGAGAAGATGCACTTTCATATTAATAAAATGTCTTCAGCATTGTACACTCAACCAGCCCCCTTTGGGTTTAGTGTCCTAACTACTGAGTAAAACTGTAGCATTTTTTGACATGTTCACCTGCATTGTATTGCTAAGAAACTGCAAAGCCAGTCTGCAGCAGCAATCATTTAATCAACTGCTGCACTGAAATTGTGCTACTGCCACTACTTTGGTTCACTGATTTTCAGAAGTAGCCTGTGTCCTATGGGTCTATATTAGAACACTGAAGTTTCAAAACTTTGAATGTTCTAATATCGACCCCTATTCAGCAAAAGTTGAAAATATCGAAGCAACAGAAAACCAAATTGTTTCCTAGGGAAAGAATTCAGTTATCCATTTCTGTTGCTACAGTATTTTCAGCACTGTAGTGGAAAGTTATGGGTCGGGTTCAGGTAAGTATGCGATTGAGTGCGGGTTAGGTTAGTTATGGCTAGGGTGCGGGTTAGGTATGTGTGCAATTGTGTGGACATGAGGGTTAGGGCGGGTTAGGTGAGTTAGGGTTAGGGCGCGTGTCAGATAAGTGTGCGATAGTGACAGACCTTAGGCTTAGGATTTGGATTAAGGTAAGTGGATAGTTAGTGATGTGTGTATAGTTTAGTGTAGGGTTAGGTGTAAGATTTTAGGTGTATGTGTGTAGATTGCTGTTTGTTTGGTGTGCTTGTGTTGTGTGTATGTGTTTTGGAACAGTGAATTTTTTCCCTAGGAAAAAATTCACTGTTCTGTATGTTCGATGTTGGTCGACATTAGAGCATTCAAAGTTTTGAAACTTTGATGTTCTAATATAGACCTTGTCCTGGGTCTATATTAGAACATCGAAGTTTCAAAACTTCAAATGTTCTAATATTGACCCCTATTCAGTGAAAGCTGAAAATATCGAAGCAACAGAAAACCAATTTTTTTTCCTAGGGAAAGAATTTGGTTGTCCATTTCTGTTGCTTCAGTATTTTCAGCACTGTGGTGGAAAGTTACGGGTCAGGTTCAGGTAAGTGTGCGATTGAGTGCGGGTTAGGTCAGTTAGGGTTAGGGTGCAGGTTAGGTATGTGCGCGATTGTGTGGACATGAGGCTTAGGGCGGGTTAGGTGAGTTAGGGTTAGGGCACGTGTCAGGTAAGTGTGCAATTGTGTGGACATGAGGGTTAGGGCGGGGTAGGTGAGTTAGGGTTAGGGCACGGGTGAGGTGAGTGTGCGATAGTGACAAACCTTAGGGTTAGGGTTTAGATTAAGGTAAGTGGATAGTTAGTGGTGTGTGTATAGTTTAGTGTAGGGTTAGGTGTAAGATTTTAGTTGTATGTGTGTGGATTGCTGTTTGTTTGGTATGCTTGTGCTGTGTGTATGTGTTTTGGAATAGCAAATTTTTTCCCTAGGAAAAAATTTGCTGTTCTGTATGTTCGATGTTTTCAGCTTTCGCTGAATAGGGGTCAATATTAGAACATTCAAAGTTTTGAAACTTCAATGTTCTAATATAGACCCTGTCCTGGGTCTATATTAGAACATCGAAGTTTCAAAACTTCGAATGTTCTAATATCGACCCCTAGTCAGCGAAAGCTGAAAATATCGAAGCAACAGAAAACCAATTTTTTTCCTAGGGAAAGAATTCAGTTGTCCATTTCTGTTGCTTCAGTATTTTCAGTGCTGTGGTGGAAAGTTACGGGTCGGTTTAGGTAAGTGTGTGATTGAGTGTGGGTTAGGTTAGTTAGGGTTAGGGTGTGGGTTAGGTATGGGTGGGATTGTGTGGACATGAGGGTTAGGGTGGGTTAGGTGAGTTAGGGTTAGGGCGTGTGTCAGGTAAGTGTGCGATTGTGTGGACATGAGGGTTAGGGCGGGGTAGGTTAGTTAGGGTTAAGCCGCGGGTGAGGTAAGTGTGCGATAGTGACAGACCTTAGGGTTAGGGTTTGGGTTAAGGTAAGTGGATAGTTAGTGGTGTGTGTATAGTTTAGTGTAGGGTTAGGTGTAAGATTTTAGGTGTATGTGTGTGGATTGCTGTTTGTTTGGTGTGCTTGTGTTGTGTGTATGTGTTTTGGAACAGCAAATTTTTTCCCTAGGAAAAAAATCTCTGTTCTGTATGTTCGATGTTTTCAGCTTTCGCTGAATAGGGGTTGATATTAGAACATTTGAAGTTTTGAAACTTCAGTGATCTAATATAGACCCTGTCCTACTATAGGGCATATGAGAAAATAATGGCTTCAGATTGTAACATTAACAGCAAAGCAGATGTTACTGATAGACTTTCTCCATCCTTTTTAGATGCAATTATCTATTTATTTATTTATTATTTATTCAAAAGTATGTCACAAATTATTCAGCAACAGTTGTGACACTTCTGAAGAAACCAGAGATGCTGACTTTGAACACTTAGTGAAATGGATGGGAACGCTCTACAAGCATCTTAGTCTATATTTCATTTAGGCAAAAGTTATCAGTAAGTGTAGTCAGTAAAAGCAGTATCAACTATGTAAAGTAATTACTCTCTAAATTTAAACCTTGCTCCCCATCTGTTGATAAGCTATCCTCTTACTTCCTGCAGATTGCCTCTGAACCTCTTGCCTATCCTGTATCCATCTTAATCAACTGATCCATTTCTGAATCCTATGTCCCCACTGTATGGAAGAATTTCTTTACTCTACCCATTTACAAAGGCGGCAGCTCCTCAGACATATCCAACTTCAGACCGATTGCCAAACTCTCTCCACTCTCAAAAATCCTAGAGAAATGCATTCACAAGCAGGTAATGCATGACCTTCACCAGGTAAACCTTCTCAAACCCACAAAGCATGGTTTCCATCCCAAGCATAGTACAACTACTGCACTCATATAATTCATCAACATAGTCTCCCTAGCTCGTGATAATAAACTTGTCTCATGCCTATTCCTTGACCTTTCTAAAGCCTTTGACACTCTCTCAGCCACTCCTCCTAGATAAACTCATTAACTTACATTCCTCTCCCCCTACTATCTCCTGGTTCTTCAGCTATCTTTCAATCCACCAGAAATCAGTTAAATGGCTCTCTGCACTATCCTCCCCTCTCACTGTACAAATGGGAGTCCCCCAAGGGTCCATACTTGGACCACTACTCTTTAATATTTTCACCAACTTGCTCTACTCCTCTTGTCCCCAGTCATCTCCTGTGCAATATGCTGATGACTCAACTGTTATAACCATTGCTGACAACCCAATTGACCTCCACTCAACTACCCAGGCATCCTTCCACACCATTGAGACTTGGCTTAGTGATAACAAACTAATACTTAATCCAAAAAAAACTAAGCTCCTACTCTTCATCCCTAAAAACATCACCACACTCTAAAGTACATTTACCATCTTATCCTGCAACAACACTATCATCTCAGCTGAATCTTGTACTAAATTGCTAGGTGTTACAATAGATGATCAGCTTAAGTTTGATCTCCATATTACTAACTCGGTAAAAAGAACTCATCAGAAACTTGGACACTTTTTCCATAGCAAGAAATACTTAAGCTTGAAACTACCTATAATAAGATTGCCAGATTTGCAGCTAACCAAACCTACAAGTCACACCACTGCTTAGCACTACAGCAACTAGACTGGCTAGAATTCCCTCAGCTGCTCCAACTATACCAACTACAAATCAACCACTGTATTCTCTATCTACCCTCCTTCTGTCCCAGCCTGTCCACTATGGGTTCTACCTGACTTCGTCGACAGCTGAGAAGACCGACATCGGAATCCGGAGCTCCAGAAGATCGAAAGCGAAGAAGACCGACGCGAATCGCGGGTTGCAGAACATCGACAATGCAGAAGACCGACACGACGGATGACAACACCAACGCCGAGGATGCCGACATGGGGAAAGGCTGTGTGAGTATGTAGTGACGGACGTAGTGCGAGGCAGGTAAGTGTGAGATTGACGGTCTGTGGGGATAGGGTGGGTTAAGTGAGTAAGGGTTAGAGAGCGAAAGGGGTGGGGTAAGTGAGTTAGGGTTAGGAGCGATAGGGCGAGTTAAGTGAGTTAGGGTTAGGAGCGATAGGGCGGGTTAAGTGAGTGAGGGTTAGGGAGGGGGTAGGTAAGTGTGCGATAGTGACGGACCTTAGGGTTAGGGTAAGGTTTAGTGTGGGCTTGTAAGGATTTTGGTGTGCTTGTGTTGTGTGTGTGGTTTGTGGAATGGGGATGTGTTTTGTTTTGTATGGGGTTTCGTGTTTGTGTACCGTCGGTTATTTCGTTGTCGGTTATGTGTGGTTTCGTGTTTATGGACTGTCGAATATGTGGTGTCGGTGATGTGGTTGTCGGTGTTGTGTGGTTTCGATTATGTCAGGTAGAACCCCACTATGATATCCAAATATTCCCATGCTAGGACGCTAAGCAGATCAAATCAAGAAATATTAGATATCTACAAACCCAAAACCAAAATAGGCTGTCTTCTCTATAACTACAACCCAGCTATATCCTGGAAGCTACTCCCCTTGGAAATAAAATCCCTCCAGCATAGCAAAAGTTTCAAATTAGCCACAAGGAAATACCTAAAAACTAAGTGGTCTTGCCACTGTAGCCAACCACCCTGAAACCACCATCCTTTCTCCTATTTCACCACCTTACTCTTAATGTATCTCTAACACTATTCCCCTGCCTCTTCTACCTCTTCCCTTCCTCTATCTCCAACCACTCTTAATTCTTACAGTCTCAAAACAACCTACCTGTCTAGTCTGTCTCCTATACTCTACCTCCCCTACTAGCCATTCCTACTTTCCTTTCTTGTTTCCAAACTCCTATACAATTAGATCCTGTCCACTTTAAATAAGCATCTGCCTAACTATTAACTCATTTTTCTCTAAGCAGCTAAAATAATATTGTAACTAGTCACCTTTTCTTCTGCTAATTGTTTAAAACCTTATTTGTAACAACTCACATACTTGTCTGCCAATTGTTAATACTCTGTATAATTGAATTGCCTGAGGAGCTTTTTTTCTCTCCAGGTCTCTGCTTGTAAGATCCTATAGCTGATTGTTACTACTATGTTATTAACATTTAATACATTTTCTACTCCAGAGGAGCTTTTCTCCCTAGGTCTTTGCTGAAAATGAGCCAAAAGCTCAGCCAGACTAACCCTGTTAAGAAATGTAAAATAAATAAATAAATAATAAATAGGTTAGCATGACAGGAACCTGTGAAGCATCCAGATGACAGGGAAATGTAAACATTCCAAACACTGCAGGTTGATAAGAAACCATTTTTTTCCATTTAAGATTCACTACATTTAGCATCCTATGAATAAAGACTTGAAACATTAGGAAAACATGGAAGGCAACATCCAATATTATTCATGTGTCTGTACAGAAATGCATTCATTCACGTATCAGCTTTTAATTTTTTACCAGACACATCGGCTTTTTTAATGTTGTTTCTGTTTTTCAATTTCTTTTACTATTTACATAAAAAGCATGAAAAAGCCTTTGCTTACAGAGTTATTAATCACATGGCATAATGCAACTGCTGTCACCATGCATAAATATTCTTTGTATCATATTTGCTATAAAGCACTGAAATTCTCTGTGCAGTAACTGAATTAGCTTTCTGGTGCAGTAATACATATGCATGCATCGTATCACATATAAGCCCAACTGCCTTTCCACTTTAGGCAAAGACCTTGTCTTAGACAGTGCTCATCTTGCAAAACTAGATACATATAGATTAGTATGGCTTTAAAAAGAAGGGAGACATATATTTAAATGAAAGGATGGCCCCCGAGATATGCATTCTTGTACACATTTTGTGGTTTGTATCTGCAGGCTGTGTTTAGCCTCTCATCTGTGTAATATATGAAAGACACTGCTCCCATCTTCAGCAGCTGAGGCGCATTTTATTTTAATTCAAAGAAATGTGATTTATCTTTTTAATATTTACTAATTTTATTAAATAGAAATAAACATATTTTTTGACACAACTCATTCAGATGTTTCAGAATGGGCTATATAATGACCCAAACATATTTAAGCTTTCATGAAAGCTTCCATGAATTAAACACTGCTAATCCTTCTTCTTGTACAAGACAGTATGGATTTTTAATGGTCCATCCTTTAAACTATGAATAGCAGCTGCTCAGATTTCGCTATCAAACACCGGATGCTGACAAATCTACTGCAGTTTTACTCCTGTATCAAATAATATACATAATTAGCACAGTGCATGTGAAATGGAACCCAGGAAACGGACAGCTAATTTTACCGGGATCAGACTATTCAGAGCTAATGATATTAAATAGCTTAAGAAAATAATTAACCCTTTGCTGTTACTATAAAAAAATTCCGCTTTTCATATTTTGAGTACTCAGTTTTAAAATGACCACATTCATTCATTTCCAGTCTAATACACATGCTATTTTAAAGCATTTTCTTCAACTTGGATTGTTCCTTTATTACTTATCAAAACATTAGAATTCGCACTGCTTGCATATCATGACATTTAACTTAAAAGTAGCTCATCTGTGGATTCATTGTGAAAAAATTATAGTTATTATGTAGGAATCTAACTACATTTTTCATGATGCATTGTACTCTGGAATATGTTATGCTGCTATGTTAATAATCCTGAATTTCATCTCTTTTGCATCATTTTTCCTCAATAGTTTTTGACTTCCATAAAGAAAACATAATTCTAAGCTTTTTCCTGGTGAGTGTTGGCCTTTTTCCTAGATATATTAACACGGGGGGGGGGGTATTCTACTTGTAAGAGTTTTACTATGTATGCACACTATTTGGGATGATGGCAGGGATCAAGTGATTTAGCACAGAAAAAGGTTATCAACCACCAGTGTTGTCTGTCTATAGATGAGTTAATCATAATATCTCTCTGTCTTGTTCTCCCCCCCTTTCTCTATCTATCTATCTATCTATCTGTAGCACACACACATGCACACATACACACATGACCACACAAACATGTACAGTAACTCTCTAGCCACAAGTAAGCCCCTAATGCATGGTAGACAGAACAAAAGAAAATCTCTTTAACATGTAGCGGCATTTCAACTGTTTCTATCATTCATAGTTTTATTAATAACATAAAAAATAAACAAATACAGAAAATAACTCTACACATTTGCATCTTCTAACAGGTAATTTTCCCCAACCCATTAATGTTAACTCTTCTCCCTCAATTACAAAAGATCCAGCCAATTCTAATAATATAAACACATCAGGTTCCAAAAAGGACTTAACTATGTGATCAGGTAAAATAATCTGCTATTGAAAAGAAGCAGCATTGTTAATTTCCTCACCAGTCTACATAAACTATGGTTGTAATGTCTTTAGTGTAGACACCTAGATTACAAAGTCTACAGGGCTGCTGATATCATTGAAGAAAAATATTTGTCCTGGTCCCCTTCAAGAAACACATCACACCGAATGACATCTGATGACTTTTATTAAATTTCCATAAACATAAATGTTACTCAATATTCATTCATTTCAACCAAAAATGATACAGGCAAAATAACAGTCATGTAACATTATCATAGGCAGGACAGCGTAAACCTGCTCATCCTAATCAGTAAGCAGAATCCATACCTCCACTCACTTACTTATGAAGCAGCGTAACCACTCACTTCCATTACCATTTGTTGCATTATGCCATCAACCAAATAAGCAGCTTCCTTCGCTTACTTATGTACTTATCAAGTGGCATAACTGCTGACTTTCCTTTCCCAACTTATTGAATTGACCATCCAACACCAAAAGGGGAACAGAAGAGGGCAAGCCTGCCCCTCTTCTCTGCCCACCAGCCTGACCAGGCTGTTCCCCCTCTCTCCACCATACTTCCATCATCTAGAAACCATTAGGGGATAAGGCCAACCATCATGCTGTGTACAATAATTACCAGGACATTACCAGCCCCTGGCAATTAACTAATGATTACCAGGGCATGACCTGCCACTGGAGCAGGAATACTCAACCCACAACCCCCAACCACCGAAACCACCCTTCCCATAGCAACCCCTTTTACTTGCCCAATGACATGTAGAACAACCTGAAAACTTTCAAATGCCATTTAACAGCCACCTTGCCAACACCAACTACCCATTATAAACAGTAATGTACCTAAACCCCATGATAGTTTTAGCAATCTGACCCCTCTTAGCTCTATCAGTACCCTTGAATGCCACCAGCAATATGCCAAAGTTGAAAATGCCCTATGCCACCTATTCAAAACAAGATTAGTGACATGCCAACTCCATCCAGAATGTATAAAATAAACCATACCCTTTCTCTCCTTAAAGTACGGTATAATCAAAGCCACACTTCCACGCAGGGACACCTCATCTAGCTCACCACCTGAACCCACTTACTCAATGCAACCCACTAATCCCCTACCCCTGAAGGCTGCAACCTTACCCAAGCCCTTTCCAAGAAAAAAACCCAGTTACCAATAATACAGTGTAAAATCACTCCTGATGCTCTCCACCCAAAACAAGCAAACAAACCATTACGTTGTAACTATTGGGAAGAAAATATAACAATTCCATATGTGGCTGCCTTGCTGGAAGACCATGAACTCTTTTCACACCACTCCATCAACCAGCATCATCCTCGACCCCCTCTCTCACCTGTTGGAGCCACTTCCCTTCACCCTAGCAAGTAATGCCCATTCAGCCCTTCTCCATTTGCAACCTCGAGGGATCTGTGAAAGAAAACTGTAAATACTTCATTTACACATAATCACAGTTTCTTAATGACAGTATGCACCACCACTGGCATATTTCCTTCATCAACTGCATAAAATGCATCTACTACCACAAATAAAAAAAACAATGAAACTTAAGATATGTTAACAAAAATACCCGTAAAATTTCCTCCACACCTCCCAGAATCACGATACAATTGACACCCATGCAAAATAAAACAAATGAATGCATTAGAAGGCCTGTTCTATAAATAAATCACTATTATCCCAACCAAATAGTTCCAGACAACATTGTTAACCATAATTAAGGCAAAGAAAAAAACATCCATAGTCGTGCTATTATAGCTGATAACCAAACCTGAGGTGTAAACTCCCCCCCCCCCCCACAGCTGTACCTATATCCCTTTAGACACGGGCAACAATCACCCATGTCCCTCTTAAATAAGAGTAACATGCAGTACACACTGGATTAAGGAATCTTACTTACCTGAAGCTGGCTAGTTCATCAAAACCTTAGAGCCATTAACCTAGTAACTACCCCCGCTCCTGAAATTAGTGCCGCTCCTCCCACCAAACCCAAAATTACCTCCAAACAAATATCAAACCCAAAATATCAAACCCAAATATCAAACCCAGTTATAACTTGCTTGCCCTCAACATCCTCCCATGGCCTTACACTATCCACCTTGAAATGTCTTAATGAGTACAAAACAAAAACTTGTTAACATACCATCTACCAGACATCAACCCAGCCTCCCCCAACATAATACCTTACCTCCCAATACAAGTGCATAATAAAATGAATATAGATAAACTGACTTTTTAGGGTCCTAGCACCAGTAACCTAGTGACTTCCTATGCCTTTAATCATTGTGCATCCACCCCACCACATTCTCCCTTGTCTACCCTAACACAGCTACCCACCTACCATGCTTCCTAAAACCCTACCAAATTCACCCAAAACCCCAAGTGAAATGATCCTTGTGCTATTCTGTAAAACCTTAACCTGATATGTAACATTAACACTACTACTCAGGGACAAATTTGTTAGCCCAAAAATACCACCCATTAGGAACAAACTCCAGCATCCTATCAAAAACCTCATTGGCCCTTCCCCCACATACGGTTCAAACAACTGGATGAGTGAATATGACCACCCAAGGTTCCAAGAGGCAAGTATTGAACTTCACTGGCTTGCAAGAGCTGTAGGGCTGTAGCTTAATAAGTTCCTGTGCTCCTATGAATGTCATGACTCTACTCATCCTGTGGGATCCCCACACTTCCCATAAATCGACCCCGACAGTTTTGCCCTTGGCTCCTTTGCCTACCTCTTCCTTACTTGCCCCCATACCAACACAATAATCAGCTCTCACTAATTAAACACAGAGCACTAACAGTCCTTACTAAGGTGATTACTCAGACCTTCCTTGTGCCCCATTCAAGTGGCAAGAACGTCCATCCTATCAAAACATCATCTTTCAAAACCCCTTTTCAAACCACCACATGATGCCTTCTGCACTTCAACAATCTGTGAGGAAAGAAAAAAAAACGATAAATTCTATGTGCACACATACCATAATTACTTAACATAGAGGCACTGACAAGGCCCCATGCCACCCTATCAAACCCTTACCTATGGCCAATGGCCGTGCTCTCTTACTATTGAATGCAAATGCCCAAAAGCAGGGACAACTTTCAACATTAATCTAACATACTAAACATTTAATAGAACAAATTGTACAAACAATTACCCTGATATCACAAACTCAAATGCCTGTACTTCTCTGACTAGCAGTGTAAAATCCTCTACCAAAACTCAACAACTTTGAAATCCACTTACTTCCATCAGTAACTGTTGCCCACTTGTGCTCCCTCTGTGTAACCTCCTCGCTCACCACTGCTTCCATCAGCTGCAAACTCACTATCACCACAACTGGTACGCATCACACCACCATCTACAAAGAAAAGGACAAAATTAAACCCTTTAATAGTAATGAGAAGGCTCCACCTTATACCCACTAATTCCAAATTACAGCCACAACATTCCAAGACCCCATCTGCAAGAAAGAAAAAGTAAGTATCCAAAATACATAACACCTTTCAAAACATCTTCAGGGACAACCTATCCTGCCAACCCAGGAAGGAAAGTACCAGTGACACTCCCATCTATGACAAAGCAGCCATAACTGAAGCGATGCTTCCAATGACCCTATCAAATACCCAAGATAAATTCAACTACCAGTTGAGTATGTTAACCAAGCCCCACACATGAAGGGACCTATCAATATCTATAACCAGGGTAACCTTCAATTCCAGACAACATCAATTAGTGCCCTGTAAAAGCCAAGCTAACTTATATTGTAAAACCATCTGTATAGCTCCATCTCCAAATGAGGCACACTAACAACATAATATGGAACAATGCAGCAAACCTAATAATAACTGACTAGCACCTTACAAATACAATTGGGTAGTATATGAAATATTCCTCTCACAAACTTTAAAAGGTTGATAGAACAGGTTGCGGTAACATGGATATTTGAAGAAACAAGCAAATATGAAACAAAATTTGGACATTCAATGAAAATCTGTACAGCTGAATGATATGACAAGGCCCCACTATATACATGACTGCTATCCAGCCCATGAAACTGCTGCCCTATGTACCGCACATCACTCCCAGAATCATTCCCCAAGCATGACTACTGTAGTACCCTAGCAGAAACTCTGCCACTACCAAAAAACTCTAAATAATTAACTCCACATGCGTACAACCCATAAGTGACTGAGGCAAAAGCCGAAGAACTAGGGAATTATTTATCCTAAACAATTAGTGGGGTTACCACTTTAACAGAGAAATGCATTCACCAATGTGCCCATAACTTTCAACTTCCTGTAAGTAAGGACCTAGAACAGAGAGAACCATGTGGGACACCCTGACTGAAACCACGGATTTTACCTGTCCAGTTGCTGTATGATACTTGTTCTGTTAGGAAGCCATGCAGCTATCCATCTTAGAGAGTACATCAATTCCTAGTTGTACTAATTTATTAAGCAGTGTTACATGTATGACGCTGTAAAATGCTGAAGTTAACTTGATATAAATTTCATTACAGCACAATGAAACCTCATGCAAATATAACACCGACCACATTCCTATTCACTTATAAAAGTGTCCACCACAATCAAAACAACCAATCAGGCTACATATACAATTAATTAAACAATCAATGAATCAATCACTGAATTTATACTTCACTGGCATAAATAAAAAGCAAAATCCATAACACAATAAAAAACTAAAGAACAACCAACAAAGTAGTGCTCAGGCGTAATATTGTACAAATCTTACACTATATAACACTTATGTAAAAATACTGTAATTATTCACATTATTGAAGCATAATTTTAATGGCACTGATCCGTTTACCTCAAAACAATGCATTTGAATAAAATAATAAACTTAAAATATTAGAAAATATGTAATACTTATAGAAATATGTTATAATAACAATACATATTGTTGAAAGATCATATTGGTTACTTTTTATGACTGATATAAATGAATGATAGTTGCTCTTAACATGTAATATACATTAACTTAACTTGCAAACAGGGCATTAAGGTTAGATATAAAGTGTCATTAAGCAGAACAGAGCCGAGCACAAGACACTAAAGCCAAGAGACGTTGGCTTCCCAAGGCCTGCAATTCCTTGATCCTACCATCTCTATTTCCAACATTCACAAGCTGTGATCCTCAGGCCACACCCCCACCATCCATGAAGTGGCAGCCACTCCTGCGACACCCCTGCCTGACAGAATAACTATGTACAAAATGGCCAACAGCAACAACCCTGGCACAAGAAACCTCCCAATGGGCCTAAATCCACGACAAACAAACCACATGAGAAACCCGGATGCTCTGCAAAATGGAAAAAGTTGATAGAATAACAGGTTCACATTGGCTTGAATTGAAAGCCAGACGAATGTGGAAACCAATCACCTCCCTATTAACAGACCTGAAATAAATGTAGGTCATACCTAAATTTATAAATGTTACCCCCTAGCACCCTTTTTTTTTTTTTTTTTTTATGTGGTCTGGGGCACATCTCGCCCTCCTCCCAACGGCTACCCTGCCCAAAGCACATGGGCAGAAACAGCCATTCACTTGGGCACCTCACAGCCTATGAAATTACCATCCCTGAGCTGGCCAGTCATCAAACCGACTCTAAGCATCACTATGTCACCACCGCAAGCCTTCCCAGCCCATCAACAAAGCAAAGCATGGAACCACCATCACTGTAAGCGGTTAAGTAACTGATGAAGATGAACTTCATTTATGTAACGGACCTGCTCTGTCACATGAGCACAAATGCCTGTAGGAAGAGTCTAGAGTCTGAACAAACCTAAGGTATGAGGGAACAAGGGCACAACACCGGGACGTGCTTGCACTATTTCTTTGAAAGTTGCAAATTATTACCAGTAAACATATGTGTTTTTTTTTAAATAAACATATAAATACATGCGGGGGGGGAAACCATACACAGAGTGCATGCTCCCATATGGAGCCACCATTAGGAAATTAACCCTGGGGAACAACTCACTGCCCTTACTACTAATGGGAGACCATAGACCATAGCTGTGTCTCATGATTCCTTGTCACCCCCCCGACTACCCTCTTAATAACCCCAAAGTGACTTCGTAACTCACTACAAACTGGCCACCTACCCCTGACTATGGGAAAGTGAGAAGAAAAAAAAAACTGTTACTCACCTCTCCCTTTCTCATAGTCACCCAAAGGCCTTCCTGATCACCAGCCTACCTCAGGTCATCATGGACATGATCCTGCACTTAGCAAGTTCACGCCAAAATGTGACTCCTACTCCAGTTACACTTGCCTAACATCCTTTAAGTCTCTATCTCACTTCCTACCAAACCTCATCCATTCCAATTTAATCCTATCCTCCCCCTACCCTCCCAATTCCTGCTACTCTATTTATCTAACCCCCCCCCCCCCGAAGATGTCCCTGGACAAATTGGTCTGTACCAAACCTCATTTATCCATATCTCATAATAAAAATGCATTTAGTTTTGCAATACAGAGGATTTCAGTTCTACAGAGCAGGTAGTTACATGTAATTATCATTTCACTAATGTGAATATCTAAATAAATAAAGAGACACAAAGGTTGTATTGATGAAAGCTGACTGCAAAAATATGTTTTGCTAAAACTATAGTACAGAACTAAAAGACTGTAACAGTAGTGACGAGTTACATGACAGAAAAGCAAAAACAGTGTATTTACAAAATATAGTTACGTTTTCAAGGCCATAAGAGAAATTATTGGTAAAAGTCATGTGCTAGGACAGGAAATGAATGACACATGCTGGTAATTCTCTGTAAAGTAAATGGTTCTTATGTGTAATCTTATATTCTCTCGTTTAGGTTGCTTTATTTCAAAGAAATTGTGTATAAACTCTAGTAGTTTTTCCCGCAGAAAAGTGTGACATAAATATGAGGTTTAGCAACAAAGAAGGATGCTTTTAGCCCCAAGATTGCTATGAGTAACATTATATGAAATAAGAAGCATGAACATGAAAGAGTCTGGCAACTGATGCAAAGGATTACATTTTTGTTCAGATAATGACCTCCTTCTTCTACCCAAGGTAATGGACTTGACTCCTTCCACCTTTATTTACCTATTGTGTGACTTTGAGCAACTTACACAGACAGTGCTCCCAGTGCACTTGTATCCAGTGACCTTACTTGGTTAATACACACACACGCACACATACACACACAGATATATATATATATTTATATATATATATATATATATATATATATATATATATATATATATATATATATATATATCTACTCTATACACACTCACACACACACACACAAAATATTATTACTTTAGTACACTTCCACAATGCCATACAACTGACAAGAAACAGAGGAACCACAACAATGAATACAAATGCACAAAATACTAAAAGGGCAGAAACTATAACCCCTCACACCTCAAACTTATATATGCAAACTGCAAAGTCACAGAAATATGGAAAACAGTCACTAGCATTCTGTTAACTGGTGTTCTGTGATTTGACACTTACTCTTTCCTGCAGATATGCCATTTAGTCCATCAGTGAAGATATATAATAGGAAAACAATGTAGTTTAGATTGGAAAATCTTGTAGATGGTAACACTGTAGCACATGTGTAATGCTGTGGAATGCAGATGCCCCTTTAAGAATGAGAAGAAACAGAAAGTTCAAGCAATAAATATGATTTTTAGATTTGATGATAGAAAAGGTACTCAGTCTAAATTGAGAAACTTTCTTAAGTAATGGATCCATGGTGAGCATTGCAGGTAAGAGATTGGCATTTTCTTTTACACACCCAATTAATTAAACGACAGTTTAAATGGAAAGAACAGTGAGTTTGTTCATAGGTAGTTACAAGGCATGTAGTGCAAGAAACCATTAAATAAACCTAGCCAAAATTTCCTATTTCCCAAAAGCACTGTCTGGTTAAATGACTTGCTCAAGATCATACAATAGTAAATAAAGGTGGGAAGATTCAAATTATCTACACTTGGCAAAGGAAACAGTTAATTAACAAATCAGAACTTTAGTCCTTTGTGCTACTGCTGTTATGGAAAAGAAAGATGTAGTAATAGTAATACATGTGACAATATTAATGTGATAAAAGTTATTTTATGGGTTGTGCTAATTGTGAAACAAAGGAATTATTTATGTTACATCTTGTGCATGTTCCAATTTCTGTATAGCTAAAGCAAAATAGAGTTTGCATATTCAAGTCTTGGAACATAAGAATGGTATAAGGAAAAGCAATATATGTAGTGCATCTGCAAAGCATTACACTGACTGTGACTGTGAGTTATTTTAAATCTGAAGTGCCATAAAATGCATCAGTGTCTAAATGCATAGTAGATTATAGACATGAATTGCTATTGTGAAACAAATTGGCAATTGCGACTAGATTTAAGTAGGGGATGAGAATTAATGACATTATTAATTTAAAATCTGCACTAAGATTACGCAAGATGAAAAAATCACCTTAAGCAAATGATGCTACATGGTCATTAGTTGGTTAGACTTTTAATTTGTTCACATGAATAATCATGTGACATTTAAATATGTATGCCTATTTGTTTTAATTCCAAAGAAAAATGTTTTGTGCACAAAAGCTAACCTTTTATAATTTTTATGATGAAGTATTGTTTTGGAATTTATGAGCCAAGATCGTTTTATTTATTACTTAGTGATGGTTCTGTTTTAGTAATGGTTAGTATTATATCTGAAATTAATATAAGGATGCCTGATTTATAAAAGCTGTGGATTAAGGGTACAATTAAACAGATGAAATCATTACCTAAAAGAATGGATGTGTGCAAGCCAAAATGTCATCCAAGTACAATGCTGCAGCTGAGATGCACTGCATTAGTAATGTTGATGAGAAAAGAATCTTGGAGGTTCACTGGAAGTTTGGAGCATTTGAAATTTAAGTCTTATTTACAGTTATCACAACTCAGTGAAGAGTCCTGCATTTAATCAGTCTTGCATCAGATGTGAGAGAAATACTGATTGTGGAAAGAAGTGTAAAATAGAGGCAAAGGTGTTACTAGAATTTGCATATTATTGAATAAAAATGAGAAATCAATCTGTATGGGGCAGTTTTAAAGTGAACTGAGTTGGTACAGTGAAGGAAGGAAATGTATGAAAAGCAGGTAGAAAAATGAATGCATCAGCCTCTTAGCAAAAGCATGATGATAATGAATAAATGGAAAGCAGTATTAAATCAGGCACAGGTGCAGACAGCAATGCTAACTCTAATGTTATTGTGATACACTAGAGCTAAAAGACATAGAAAATAAATAAATACATTTTATTAACACTTTCAGGTCACATAGTGAAGCCCCTGTACATCTACTGGCATTTGAATAAAAAAAAAAATAAAAAAAGGAAAAGATCCTGGTACAAATCATGGCAGTTAAGGGAGCTGGTACGTTTGCATTTTTGGCTGTTTGGCTTGTGAGAAGCTAGCTATGTTAAAATGTATCCACACAGTGTGATAAAAAAGTGAATGTGATCCTATACACCTGTTCAAGAGCAATTCTGTGGTTTTAGAGACATCTCAAATACTGTACTAAGTCATGGCAATTATATCCTTCACAACCATGCAGATTTCTTTATGGACCTTGGAAATTTTCCAGAATATAATACAAATAAATCCTGTTGATGCATGATTCAGTGAAAGTTCCAGTATCTCTATCTCTCTCACTCTCAGGAGTACAGGTGTGCAGGAATTAATGTAAATAGAAATACATCATGATATTCAGAAGCAATTAAAGACAACAGAATGAAAGAAGGTAAAGCAATAATTGTAAAATGACAGAAGATCTGTAGTTGTAATAACCCACAATACCTGAATACAGTTATTAAAAGAGAGCATTGCCCAATGCTTAAAGTTGAAAAAGTCATCTCAACAATGGGAGATAATGAGTTACTTTCCAGTGATTCCTGTGAAACAGGATTGCTGATAAATAGAGTAAAATGAAGAGAATGCCCAGTGGTATGCGTATAATACATATAATGCATACTTAAGAAGGTACAGATGCCTTAGGTTTCTGTTTAATATTTTGTCAGCACCAGATATTTTCCAAAAGACCTGAGGGGTTCTGTAAGCACAACTGAAGATTAATTAGTGGGGTCAGACATAAGAAATCAAATGAAGTGATTGATACATCTGCTAAATAAATTAAGGTGGTATAATTTCACTTGAAAAAAAAATAGTCAAATACAAATAAAATGATGAGTCTGAAATATTGAGGTGATGTGCTACTGTGATAGGGGCTAACGTTTGAAAAGAAAAAGTCATAATTGTTCAGATGGTCAGACATGCATTATAGACATAATAGAAAAGTTTGTACCTAATATAGTTGAAATAATTAATAACTAATGACTTGATGCAATATTTTTTTATTGGATGAACGTGGATTTTGCAATTACTCAGCTTTTAAACAGGCATGAGCCCTTTGTTAACTGTCATGGTACTATGAAGATGAATTAGACTTTCTTTGTATAATTATGCAGCTACCACTGACAGAAGAGAAAGTAAAAATATCTTAAGAGATATACTGACTCTGATTTTGAAATGGAGTGACTGAAAAGATGTAAGACTTCAGCCTAAACAAAAATCATCAATAGGGAAAGAAATTCTTTCTTATTTTTTTCCAAAAAAAAAAAAAAAAATAGATTTTGTGAATGGGTTTATTGCCCAAAGTAACAAAATAATTAATCATAGACAACCAAGAAAAGCAATGAATGAAAGGATACCTTAATAACTAATTAAACCCATGAACAGTAAAGTAGTAAGAAAGAAAGTAACACAACAGTTCCAAGGCAGTATAGAAGCAGAACCACGTAGTCAGGATAAATGAATGAATGAGTTACTTTTAATCCAAGTACACAAAATGCAGACAGTATTCTTGCCACGATCACAGACAGTCACAGTTCATTTATCCTGACTACATGGTTCTGCTTCTATACTGCCTTGAAACTGTTGTGTTACTGGCTCGGTTTGTCTGTATTCAGTGGTTAGAAAGAAAGAAAGAGTATGAACAGAAACACTGACTCAAGCAGAAGGTGTAGCTTAGCATTGTGCAATACATTATTAATACAATTACTAAATATCTAAAGGAAAATAATAGCATACCCAGATGGCGCAGATGTGTTTCAGACCGAATATGTTATGTATCATGCATGTCTAGATAATAATTCAAAATTCAAGAAAACAATGAAATTGACAGAAATAAAACTACAGGAAGCTAAATTCTGTATTGTCATGTCAGATGATACTTGTTACTGTCATTTGCGGCTACTGCTTGGGAATACTTCACCCATGTTGTATCTGGCTGTGATAAAAAAAATATTTGAAATTAATTATTCATAATAATATTTTGTCTATAATTACTATATAAATTGAGAAAAAAAGAATGGCATAGTTATAGATGGTTGATGAAAATGTTATATTGCAGTGGGTTTCACCACTATGTGTTACATTGTATAGTGTGAACTGGCAGTGCATTTTTCAGGTGTTCTTCCCTGTCTTCTCCAGTGCAATATGACTATTGAGCTGGAGTAGAGTCCCTCCCCATATGGCAGTGCATGGGATTTGCCCCCCACAAAATATATTTTTGTGTGTTTGATTTTATAGTGTGTCCAACTCATCAGTTTCAATATTTATTTTTTGGAAATGGGTGAATTGAATAGATGTGCTTCTGTTGCTTGCAGGTAAACTGAAAAGAACTATGTGCACCTTTGCTTGAGATTTTTTGGAACTTCACAAAAGCTGAAAAGACTCCTAAAAATCTCAACATCACAGATCTCAATAGATGCCCAGCAGTACCAACCACATTCATTAAATACTTAGGGTCATGGCTTAGCAGTCATTTAACTTCCAAAACCACATTGAGAACACTAGGAAAAAAAAATCAGTTCTCTTTTATTCTGGTCCTGGAAAATTTCTAACTTTCACTCCAGACTAACTAGAGCTGCAATGGACAAAGGAGTCCTCATTGCTCAACTTCAGTGCAGCCTCAAATTCATAACCACAGCTTCTAAAATAACTCATCCACTCTGCAGTCCACTGAGAACAAAATCTGCCAATTCATTTCCAATTCCTCCCCTCAGGAATACCACTGCATCACCCCCTCCAAGGCCAAATGTCTACCAGTCTTCTACAGAAATGAGCTACTCCTCTCTTGTTTTCAAACTGTTTCAACCATGTGCCTTTCCACCTCTTGCAGCCAAGCTCCATAATAAAACCATGCCCTACAACCTCTGCAACCTCTCCCAATTTACTCCCTCACTCCAGACTCCCCAAACTAAACTGCACTGTTCTGACCATTCTTTCTCTATTCTTGAACCTGAACGCTGGTAATCCTTGCCCCTTCATCTTAAAGAAGTCTCCTCTTTCCCCACCTTCAGAGGTCAACTCAAAAGATCCCCTAACTGCTTTTTCACTGGACACATAACCTAACTCCCACCTCACCTCTATTTTCAGCTACTGCTTCTCTATCATATTTGCCAGTAAAATTAATTTGCATTTGATTTTATATTCTGCTAATATCATTTACATATTGTATCAATTGTCTATGGGATTATCTACATTCTGTGATTACAATGTGTTTGTGAATTTGTTCTGTTTTCTTTTTTAAACTTAAGGAACGACATTAAGTAATTCAAGATACCTGCAAATGATCTACAGTGATCAGTGTACTACCCCAGTAAACAATGTAAAATAAATAAATCAGATGACAAATTACTGCCCTGGAGTTGTCAAAAGCCATATGTAAATTTCCCCCAAAATCAGAGTGAGAGATTCTGGAATTATTAATTTATCTTTATATCTGGTTTGAATGCTTTTTGAAAGGAGGAATTATTTGCATTTTTGTCATATGGTATTGTAAAGATTTCCGGGTTAAAAAAAATAAAAATCTTTATCTGTCTTTGTCATATCTAGCAATAGCCTATAATAGAAATGTAGGGAATTCAGTTAATTTATGTATGAGCATTAATTTAGACATTATAATAAAGAACAGTAGTAAAACTAGGAGGAACATAATCTTGCTGTGCTGGAATACAGGAATAATCCAATGCAGGGACTTAGAATGGGAATAATAGATGTACAGTACATTGCACAGTACATATTTTCATGAGTTGTGGTTGATTCTTAGACATAGACACCATATTCAACATATTCTAATAGCTGCAAGAAGTCATTAATGGCGGGCCTGTTAAGAATTGTATAAAACTGGTGTATTGCACCACTGGGATTACCTATTCTGAACACCACTATTCATGGTGCGTATGATTGGAGTGATACCAGCAGTAGCAGCAGCAGAAGCAAAGCAGAATGAGGTACTGGCTACTACATAAGGCAGTGTCCACATTGTTGCATGTTGTGTCTATCAGTGCCAGCTAATGAAGTGCTTCCTGTTTTACCCATTCCATTTTGTTTTCTGTTTTGAGAAATCTGCTTGGCCTGGTGTTTTTGTTCTATGTGGTAGATAGTTAAATTACTCAGGATGCACATTTCACATGCTTTTTTTTCATTAGTTAATTTGTTTCTTGAGTGATACTTAAATTTACAAAGGATATCTATGGCCTTGTATTGTCTGATATGACTCAAGGCCTACAAAAAATCCAAGCACTGTTGGTGACTCCCTGCTGGTGAGGAGAGGGATCTCTTTTTTGTCTATGAGTTGCTTAAACTGGTAGAGTTACTTTCTGTTTTAAATGTTCTATTTTGTTTTCCATTTTGAGAAATCTGCTTGGCCTGGTATTTTTGTTCTATCTGACAGATAGACACTTAAATTACTCACGCTGCACATTTCATGTTTTTTTTATTGGTTAATTTATTTCTTGAGTGATACTTAATCAAGCAGAGTATATCTATGTTATTCTCTTTTCTGATAGGACTCAGGTATACCTCTCACCTTTAGAGATTTTTGCAGAATATCCAGATTTTTTCCTCATACTTTTGGTCCATTTTTCATAAAGTTGTGCTTTTCTGGCAAATAAGTGGCAAATCATTAAAGACTGAAGTTAGAAAGTAATGACAGGTATTTGAGTTTTAGACTTCATACCCTTCATAAAATCCGTGCTAAAGCAAAACCTATCACCTTTCTAAGATTGCAAGTGCAATGTTAAAAATGTCCCTATTTTGGGCCTTTGTCCCACTTTTATTAAAGGCTTTGTCCATATTTCCTGCTGTAAGAATTTGAAAGGTATGTCAGGCCTGCAAAAACAACAAGCACAGTTGGTTATTTTTCACCATCCTCCCTTTCATTCCTTGATCTGCTTTTTAAACTTGGTGATTTTTAAGCTGACTACCCTTACTGAAATTGAACTTTATAAGCTCATCCTTTTTGGCACTGCTGTTGATATCTTAAATTATTTAATTGCCTTTCTTTTTGCTTATTTTGACAAAAAAGTGCATTTTCCATCTCATTGTCTGTTCTGCTGATTTATTTGCTCTGAATTCATTATCTAGCTACCTGTTGGATAAAATAGTGCATTCTTCCACTCTAGCAAGCTCTTTTCTGTGTTTTTACATCAAAAGGACAGAGGATTTTCCATTTAGCAGCAGTGGGTGGCAGCCTTTATCTGTAGAGGTTGGAGAAACACACTAGAAATTCCAGCATATAGTTGTTATATTGGCTGGAGGGCTTATTTATCAGCTTACTTTGTATTTACTTTGTATTGCCTTTATTAATTCTCCCAGTGCAGTTGTCAGAAATGTTGCATGGACACAAACAAGACAAGTCCCATCACAACACATAAAACTGTATCTCCTTGTGTCTCAACTACCAAGCCCATAAGGCAAAACTCTCCACAACCCAATAGTCATAGGAGACTCCATTGTGAGACATATCAATGTCTCTCTCTTACCAGGCTAGATAAGGAGAATGTTACAGTTAGTTGGCTGTCACGAGCCAGATTCCACCAAATAATTCAAGTACTCAGGTATCTTACCCCTATTTACCAGTATGACTCAGTCATAGTCCATGTGGGTGCGAATGACCTGAAATGTACCTCCTTTGGCTACATGAAGAGTGACATGATTGAGCTATCAGAATATATGTCACAAGCAGTAAAGACCCTAGCACTGATCAACATTCTTGACAGGCCACACTGCTTTGCCAGAGATGGTCTTCACCTCTCACCACAAGGCTTTCAAATATTGGCCAACACATTATCTATCACTATAGTGTCATTTTTACGTCATTGCCAAACAGACAAACCTTCCAGCATAATAAAAGCTACTCAGGATAATCTAAAGGTGTTACTGCTTAACTCAATGCTAAGAGTGTCAACAAGAAACTGCACTCTCTATAAGCTCTCATCACCCTGGTGAATGTTGCCATCTGTGCAGTTACTGAAATATGGCTTAAAGCCATGGAAAGCACTCCCACAGTGCATGGCTATAATGCCTGTCATACATTCTGTCCACCCACTGAACTTGAAAGAGCAAAAGGAAGAGGTGTATCTATCTACAAAAAGCTTAAGCACACCTCAAGGATAGTCAAACAATATGGTATGCTTGAACTACTTCATGTCCAACTAAACCTGGGAAAAATCCATTTACATATTCTTGCAATCTACCGGTCCCCCACCATGAAGCAGGAAATCCATACATCAAATCTGAAGTTACTAGAGACACTCACAACCCAGCCTAATACCATACTAATAGCTGATTTGACAACCCTCCACTAATTGAAAGGCATACACAACCACTAACATGCAGGGACAAAGAGTTCTTGACTTTTTAAATTCAAATGCCCTGAAGCAGCTAGTTTCCACTCCCACTAGGGGAACAAATATCCTATATCTGAACAAATATCCTATATCTGTTCCTCACAAATATCCGAGAGTGCTGCACCCGCGTGTGATGTCCTCACTGGTAAGAGCTGCTAACAAAATGGTGTCCCATGAGCTAAAGGTGAAACTAGTCCTGCACCTAACACCAAAAACTTTAAAAACTTCTTTAAGGTAAATTGCCCCAATCAAGGGATGACATAGCTAGTTTCCAAGCTGAACCCTATGCAGAGGCATACACAAAAGCCCTGTGTGATCATATAAACAACTACATAGAAATGGCAGTACCAAACCAAAATAAATCTAGATCAAACCGCAAAACAAGCCACCCTGGTAGACCCAGGTATTAATAGGTTGTACAAAAAAAAAAAAAAAGAAAATCCGGTTGACAAATAACAGGGAATGTGTACAAAAGAGCAAAATGTCCCTTATTAGTCTAAAGAAATGAATCAGGCAACTAGTCAAGTCTCTGAAAGCAAACTTTGAGGTAATATTGTCTCTAAAGCTAAGGATAACCCTAAGGCATGGGCAGCACTCAACACTGTGTTGAATTAGTTGCAGATGGCATTACCTATACTTAGCCAGAAGATATAGAAAATCTGCTGGCTGACAAATTCAGCTCAAATTTCATCTCCCAGTTACCCTCAGATCACTCCCAAGAAATATCCTCCACCACTCCATCGCCAATTACCACCAAAGAACAGGTTGCTACTGTGCTGTCTAAAGCTAAAAAACATGGCTTCAGTGGAGCCTGATGATATACCAGGTTACCTCTTAAACAGCTTAAATCAGGACTGATCAGGCCCATTAGGACCTTTGTTTAACCACAACCTCCAGAGTGACTTTTGTCTCTATAGAGTTGAGGACAGGAACTGTCATTCCTATGCATAAGGGATACTCTCTACTGACACAAGAAATTACAGACCCATAAGTATGACTAGTCTTTTATGTAAGGCCATGGAAAGGATAATCATGGACCTGATAAATTATGATACAGGAAACCTCCAAACACTGGATCCAACCCAGTTCAGCTTTTGATTAAAATGGGTAAATTCAGATCCAGCAAGAGACCAGCTACTAATGGTGTGCTACAGGGCTCAGTACTGAGACCACTTCTGTTCATAATATGCTTCTTTGAAGTCAAGGCTAATGTGGAAGGCCTCTGGATGACAAAGTTTGTTGATTACTACAATATGGAGGCAGTCACTGAATCTCCCAGTGATGCAGATATCCTTCAGGTGGAAAAAATGCATTTTCTTACCATTTAGGAAGTGAAATACCCCTGCAAATTACAACATCAAAAGCACATCCCTAAAAGTAGACTCAGAGTTGAGAGATCTATGTACACAGATAGATAGTAGCCAGAACTTTGATTGCTACATATCCACAGTGGTGAGGAAGTCCTTCTATGTGGTACAACTTATAAGCAAAGGTATGGCAACCAGATCCAAGGAAATTATAGTCCTGCTGTACTGAGCCCTCTTTAGTCCAATACTTGAGTACAATGCACCATTTGGTATGTACTTGACTAGGTACTCATTGCAGCTAGAGCAACCTCAGAGGTACCTTGCAAAGAAAATACAGGCGGTAAATAACATGTCCTATGTAGATAGACAAAAAGCCCTGTCTCTTTACTCTGTCTCCTACTAACTATTAAGGGGTAACCTTTGCCTGAAGGCACTCACAAATCCAACCATGATAGAGCTGCAATACAGCCACAAGTCAAACAGCATGAGAGTCATGCAATCTAGGGATCTAAACATAGTCAGCAACTCAAACAAAACATGCTGGAGAGACAGATATGTATCTCAGGAATTTCCTCTTCTTTTGAACAGGCTTCCTTTTTGCATTAAACAGAGCCCTTCCCTGGCCCTATTCAAATGTAATTTGGATCAATGGATGGGGAATCGTAAATTCATACCTGGGGTAGCATCTATGGTCTATATGGACAGGGGCAATCTTTAAGATATAAATCCATGCCATCCTCTTGCCCCTACAGGGCATTATTGGGTATAATCAGTTTATATTGGCTATGCTTGTAAGGGTCTTAAGCCATTAGCCTAGTAATCCCCTATGAACCTATGAGCCTATTACCCTATGGAGACAGCACCTGCCATACCATCAGCTCATAGACCAACAGGAAGTGGATCACTTCTGAATGGACTGGAAATTTGCAAAGGAAGGAATCAGGTCAAACTCTTTCACCTACAAGCCAAATCCGGGGGATGTATGCTATGCTCATTCCTGTGGATACTAATGTATGTGTTACCTTAGCCGTCTTAACTACAAGGTCCTTTCAGCAACCTACAGAGGACACATTAGGGATATTACAGGCATCAGCCACATGGATCCTAAACTAGTTTCTCAACTTTATGTTACCGTTTGTGGAGAAACATATCTTGTTCTCCAGGGCAACAGAGAATATAACCCAAAAATTGTATTCATTTTATGACATATTCCATTTCCCTGATGTATTGGTAGATAGAGACTATGCTTATATTCAAGGTCTCACCTGGTCCAGATGAGCTGTAATAATTCAACAAGAAGGGCTTCCACACCTTGAACTGCCAGGTAGTCTGCAATACCCAGGGCATTATTTATAACATGTCCATCTGCTACCTCAACAGATTACATGATTCACTCATTTGGCATGCAGATCATTTTTACCAAATATTCCAGCAGGTAAACTTCCTACACGGTCATTTAATTCATAGGTGTACATGCATGCTATATAGACAAGTTTATATACACTGGTGCCACATCACGCAGGGAACAGGCCACCTATTCATACAAAGTATGCTGTATGGTGTGTGTTTCAGGTGATATTGGTTATGCATTAGGGCACTGTCTGATGACCCCATATATGACCTGCAGACCATGCAAGCAATGGGCTTTAACATAATACATGCAGAAACATGAAATTTAGTACAACATGAGTTCTGACTATTAAAGGATTGTTTCTAATATCTAGGAACCTTCAAGGAGATATAAAACAGTCCAGCCATCTTCAGCAAGATGTTTGTTGGGTGTGCCATGCTGTATGGAATGCTGTTGAACAGACAGATGGAGAAAACATGAACATCTTTGCAGGGTCTTCCGTACTTAGCAAAGCACCAGCAAAAGAATGGCAGGACGAAAAGTCAGAGAAGGAACATGCAGCAGCATTACTAGAAAATTGGTGTAATACACTGCAGCAATGAAAAGAAATAGTGTCTGTTCCACTACTGTAGGTCATGACAAAGACAGGTCACAATAAAATAATGCTTGTGATATCTCAACAGTAATGACAAATTTACTGACATGCTGGAGATAGCTTATGCAAATGTTTTCAATGCTTTCAATGACATTAAAAATACACCCCTGGATTCAGCAAGCAGCCATGCAGGAATACGTTATTCCTGTTCAGCATGGCAGAGCACCATGCCTATGTATGAGGGCATGCTGTTGTGCGCTAAAATGGACACTGTTCCATGTACAAGCACAGGGGGTGTGTCTGAGAGCAGAGCTCTCAAAATACACATGCCCCCTGAACTCCAGAATTGCCTTTCAGCAATTTACAATGAGTGAGAATGCTTATAACACTCCAACCTGTCAGGGTAAGAAATCTGGTCAAAGCCATAAGGGACAACCGTCCCTACCAAGCCAAAAGTTGGCAGAATAACAGATATGGCATAAGCACATAGCACACACTTCCAAACCCATCAGAGTAAGGAATGTGGACAAAAGCATAAGGGACAATCATCCCTCAAAGCAGAAATTTGATAGAATAATAGGTTCAGCATTAGCATGGATATTCTGAAGGGTACAAATTAAAAAAAAAACACAACAAATATATATTTTTAAACATGCAATAAAGTTTAAGCATAGCTGCATGGGTGTGCCCGTTGCTTAGCTACACTTAGTCCAGCTTAAACAGCACAAGAAGTTAAATAGCAGGAGATATCCAGCATCAGCAGTACTGCAATAGTGTGGTGGTTCGAGTGTATGCTTTATGAACAACCATTCCCGGTTTGATCCCCACTGTAACTAGTTTGCATTTTACATGTGAAAGCAGTACATAAACATTTTTTTTTTATAATTAGCTACTAAATAACATATATTTGTTAACCAGAGTACTGTGGTAGGTCCAGATGTGAGGTGTCAGTTTAATTAAGTTGTGAAACCCCCATATAAACACAAGTGCCCCATACAGTATAGTCACACATGAATAAATGTAATGAAAGCACATTGGGGGATGTCAGGGACAGCAAACAAATTTATAATGTGTAATGAATGATGAATCAATCCCATACAGCAGATAGTCTATAAAATAAAACATAAGCAATGCTAAGCATTGCACAGCTCTGCTTACCAGGTGTAAGCATTGTGTAAATATGACTGGTAAACAATGAGTAGCCCAGCTAAGTGGATTTTCCCGTTGGCAAGCACCGCTGAACCTGCCCCTTTAAGCACTGCCAACCTTAGCTAAGCAAGTTTGCCCGTAGCTTAGCTTAGCTCAGCATATTCAAAACTGTCCAGTCATGGCAAAGGGTGGGAAATCAGCCATATTTAAACCCCGCGAGCAGGAATACAGCTCATAACTGGTTGCAGCTTCCCACTGTAGGCAGTATGGCAGGTGTTGGCAAGGGCATGTGCTTCCAGGTGCATCGCTGGGGCATACAGGAGTCCAAGGTCATGGTAGGACTCCTGGTAAAAAAACATGACGAGAGACTGCTGCAAGGCCATTACCAGGGCTCCCAATATAAAACAGAAGCCTGGGACCATCTCACCCATGATTTCACCAGTGCCACTGGTATCCCTTGGACTGGTGAGCAGGTCTGGCACCGCTATGAAATGGAGGAAGAGGGAGCTCTTGAATGAGTGGGTCCAAGAAGCAAGGCAGAGGGGTGATATCCCAGCAGTGTGTAAGTAGTCATATCAATGGGTTCATATTAAAAACACAAATGTTTACTTACCCGAACACCTAAACGCCGATATGTTTTCATCGAACCGCGAAAACATTGATTGTCCTGAAGCACAAAATCCGAAACGTCAAATCATCATGGTTGGCCCTTCTGCGGTATAGCTCCATAATGTAAATGTGCGATAGTTATGGACCTTAGGGTTAGGGTGTGGGTTAAGGTAAGTGCATAGATGGTAATGTATGTTAGATTCAGTGTAGGGTTAGAAGTAGGCTTTTATTAAGTGTATGTGTGTGGATTATTTAGTTTGTTTGGGTGTAGCTTTTTAAGGTAAGTGTGCGATAGTTACGGACCTTAGGGTTAGGGTGCAGGTTATGTTAAGTGCATACATGGTGGTATATGCAACATTTAGTATAGGGTTAGAAGTAGGGTTTAGTTTAGGGTTAGAAGTAGGGCTTTGGTTAGTGTATGTATGTGGTTTATTTAGTTTCTTTATGTAGGTAGTATGTAGTGGGTGGTGGGATGGGACAAGTGTGAAATTTCGAGTTTTTAAATTTCGTGGTTTAGGGCGTTCGGTGTATGTGCGGTTCATGGAATATGTGTCAGTGTTTAGGTGTTCGGGTAAGTAAACATTTGTGTTTTTAATATGAACTCATCTCAGTAACTGTTTACCAACTTCCAATCTGTGTATGTGATGGATAGGTATGCCTAAATATTCCTCTATTCCCTTAACAGCTGCAGCTGAGCGGGCTGTGAATTAGGAAGTCCATGCCAGTAGGTTGTGAATGCTGCATCGTGAGTTTAATGAATAACAATTCTGCTTGTAGTAGTCATACCAAATAAATATAAATTAGTAGAAAGTCACTTGGCAGTATAAAAACTGTGTATGGGTTGTATTGAATAAACCAGACAATATGACAGTAATAGTACCATATAGGTGATATTTAAATAAAAACGTAACTTCCTGGCAATAAAGTTCTAAATCCTGGACTGGTTGTGTTTACTCTGGTATTGTATGGCATTAGTGTTGCATTCTCTGAATAGTAATTTTGTGTTAATTACTGTTACCCACATTGTGCTACATAAAAAAATATGTCTAGGAATGTCTGTATAAGACTGTTGTAAGTACAAGGTCAGATTGTACAACGAAGAGAGACTTAGACAGAAAACACTGAAGGGACAGACAGCAGCATTTAAATAGCTTAGTCTGATGAAACACAAATCGTTGTATTATTAGCACACACAGCCATAGCTCGAATCCTGGGAGTGGTAGTAAGCTGTATGCATAATCATACCTCTCAAGTGTACAGATTTTCCCATAATGTCCAGATAATTGGCTCATATTTTTGGCCTGTCCCTCTTTCTCCCTGGCAAATCTCTGGGGTGATCTCAGAATTGTAGTCACTAAATAATGACATACATTTAAGTTTCAGACTTCAAATCCTTCAGTAAATGTATATTAAAGCAAATCCTGTTACTCTAGCAACTCTGTAAATTTATAAGAGCAATATTCAAAATATGTCCCTATTTGTACCCCCATGTTGTCAAGTGTTGTCCAGATTTTGTGCATTAGGAGATTCAGAAATATGTGCATAATTTTAACTAGCAATCTGGGAATATGCGTAGAAACAGCCAGGTAGTGTTAACAAACATTACCCCCACAGGTCTTTCAGATAAGAAAACTAACTGCCTGGCAATAAAGTTTTAAATCCTGGACTGGTTGTGTTTACTCTGGTATTGTATGCCCTGACATGTAGCATTCACCAAGATCTGATATAAGAATAGTACTGTTGTGTCAATCACTGTTTCTCACACTGTGCTACGTAAAAATATGTCTAGGAATGTCTGTATAAGACTGTTGTAATTACAAGGTCAGATTGTACAACCAAGAGAGACTTAGACAAAAAACACAGAAGGAACAAACAGCAGTTTCTAAATACCTTACTCCGATGAAACAGAAATTGATGTATTTTTAGCAGACACAGCCATGGTTTCAATCCTGGGAGTGGCTGTATGCTGTACACAATAATCATACCTCTCAACTGTGCAGATTTTCCCAGAATGTCCAGATAATTGGCTTATATTTTTGGCCTCTTCCTCTTTTTTCCTGGCAAATCACTGGGATGATCTCAGGAATGTAGTCACCAAATAATGACATACATTTGAGTGTTAGACATTAAATCCTTCAGAAAATGTATATTAAAAGAAATCCTGATACTCTAGCAACTGTCTAAAAGTTTATAAGAGCAATATTTAAAATATGTCCCTATCTGTACCCCTATTTTGTCAAGTATTGTCCAGATGCTGTGCATTAAGCGGTTGAGAGGTATGCATAATTTTAACCAAGAATCTGGGAATATGTGTAGAAGCAGTCAGGTAGTGTTAACAAACATTCCCTCCACAGGACTACCAGGTAAGAGAAGTAGAATTTAGCTATAAGACAGTTGAAGTATACATTGTGTACAAACATACCATTGTCCAAACCAAGGCCATAGGGTATTGTAATAATACCTGTAGAGTAATGATTAGACCAATGATTATTAAAGTTGTGAGTACTGCAAGGATATACAAATTGTTAATTGACATCTCTCTCTCCCCCCACCATATCTGCAACAATAATCTAAACACACAAATTAATGGGTATGTTTTACACCAAACCTACTGCTGGGACATATGTCCCATTGTTCAACAAATATTGAAATGTGTTTCTATTAATGTTCCATGTTGAAATACTATCATTGTTGGCCTGTTGCTATCAATGTAACCTGCATGCTGTTGTAATGGCCACTGTGGTTCCATATATGCATGTTTTCTGTTTGCTACGCAACTGTTCCTAATCTGTTGTTTTGGGTTAATGGGAATATCTATGCATGCTGTTATAACTAATCCTGGATTGTGTTGACTATTACTAACCCACATATGTTGTAAAACTGTAACACCATAAAACATTTGGGAAGGCAGGTCCCAGCGGACCCACCTCTCCCACCTCATCTGGCCATGGCACTGGGCCCCAGCATATCTGGGACCACCCCAGGACCTGCTTGTCCACTGGTCTTGCACCAACTTTGGGTGGAACCGCCTCAGGGTATGGGGCTCATATCCCCCTGGAAGTGGGTGCGGACATGATCCTGTCACCAGAAGCCAGGTCCGGGGTTTGGTGCATAGTGAGCTCCGAAAGGAATTTGGAGGTCTGCTACGCCAACTTGAGGGCTGCATGGTGCAATTAGGGGGTCAGTCTGCCCCTCCTTCTCAGCCCCCAGTACAGCGACCTTTGAGGCCGTGAAGGTGCAGTGGTGACTGCCCATGGGTAGGGACCTCAGTCCCACTTTTTCCATTTGGGGGCTCATGGGATTCTGATTTCCAAACACCCCTCCCCATCCAAGGTGTTTACCCCCCACATGTGTCATATACCCCCCTGTATGCTGTCCTGTCTGTCTTCCTACCCAACATACCTCCCCAAATGTGCCTACTATCCTTCCCCAACATCCCACTCTCACCTTAAAACAAAAAAAAAGGCAATCTGTTCCTAAAAAACAATTTTGCTCCATACATAGCTGTCCATTTTGCACACGTGTCCACTGTACACATGTAATCTGGTCTAACTGGCTTCACAACACATTATTGTTGTCCTCAACCCTCTCTCAGGGGTTTGAGAGTCCAAATATACCTCCAAATTCATATATATGCACAGCTGTTGCTGTAGAAGACAAGGACAGCTATGGACCTTCCCTACACCTGTCCTGCACATCCCTAGCTACTTTCTCTATCGTCTTTCCCTCTGCATGACCTGTTTTTCACCACTTTCTTATCACCCCTTTTTTTTTCTTTTAAAGAAATTAGCATGGGGTTAAGTGGGAGTAAGCACTTTTAAGCAGTAGTAAGCAGGATTAAGCTTGTTTGCATGGCACTAAGCAATGCCTACACAGATTAAGCACTTTTAATGCTGTTTATAAGCATATTTAACCAGAAGTTAGCATTGCTTACCACCATGCAAACCCACTTACAACTGCTTAAAAGTGCCTTAATCACTCTGTATCCAACAGTCCTGTTCTGCCTAGCAACAAAATAATCAGCCCTTGCAAGACTTGAACCCAGGATCCTGCATACTATAGCCACTGCAAGTTTCTACTAAGCCATCTGAGCTGTAGATATGTGTGATGTTTTCTCAAACATATCATGCAGCACAGTCATTCAACAGTAGGGGGGAATATATATGTATATGCATATATGTAGACATACATGTCTATGTATAAATATATATATATATATATATATATATATATATATATATATATATATGTATATATATATATATATATATATATATATATATATATATATATATATAGTGCATTCAGACAGCAGATCCAAACTCTGAACTTCTCATTGCAAAACATCTGACCAAAGGCACTGTAAATGGGGGTGAAGGGGCCCATAATAGGGACCTCTTGTAATTATTGCCATTATCCCTTCCTCCACGGCTGAACTCTTTCACCTTGCAACAAAATAACCAACACTTCCATGGCTTGAACACAGTACCCTGCACAACATAGCTACAATAAGTTACCACTAAGCCATCTCAGCTATACGATATTAGGATGATTTCACTAACATATTATGCAGAATAGTCAGTCTACAATAGAGAATGTACAATGTGGAAGCACTAAACATTCTAATGATACATATTGCACACACACACACACACACATATATATATATATATATATATATATATATATATATATATATATATATATATATACATGCATACATATATAAATATATAAAGACTTGTGTGTATATATATATATATATATATATATATATATATATATATATATATATATATATATATATATATATGAGTATATATATGAGTATATATAGATGGTGCACAGAATATCAAACAGCCATTATTCATACAGTTGCTAACTTTTCAAATGGCAAGTGTCTGATTTTTTCCTACAAATGAGAATTATGAAAATTATTGCATGAAACATATACCACACACAATGCAAAGAACATGACACCACACACAGTTTGCATACATATAAATGTTTATTTGTGTACTATTTCAGTTGTTTATGCCACTTATAGCATTTAGGTGTTTGAAATACATAATAACTGATTAATGCAACTCTCAAAGAAAACATATGATACAGTGATCTACAAAACATAACATACTTTGCTGTCAAGGCTAAAGCCTTCAAGTAGTACAACAGAAAAAAACACACTTGCCTTGAAGTTAAGAATCAATCAACACTTAATTACAGAAGTAGTTCAACAGCCTCCAATAACACTCTGTACTAAACCCCCTAGGGGGAAAAGTATCAGTTGTCACAATGTAAATGTATCTGCTACATAATGCTTAACTTAAAACAACACTATCACACTGACAAACAGAACTGTGTGCAAGACAGTAAGCTGTAGTCCACCACTGTTCCCATGGTGAAATGTATGAAAATGTACAGCTGTATACCTTAATTTTTCTTATTACTGATATTCCTCAAATGTTGTAACAGCCTAGGTTAAAAACATTTAATACCCCACCCCCATAAAATGTCTTACAAGGGCATATAACAGTGCTCACTATACACTGACCTCTAGACTGTACAGGGTCACACTTGTTTTGTCCAGCTGTAGCCCTCATATATATAGACCCTACCCTACAACATGTGTAGGAGTCCACAACATCACTGGAATGATAGTAGGAATGTCAGCACTAAATAATGATAGACCATACCTATCAACCTCATACTGCATGACATCTGGACAAAGCCTGGTATAAAGGTGGAGGACAGAGGCTGAAACACAGGGCCATATTTGAAATATTGCTGTTATACACTGTGAAAGGTGGTGTTACAGGATTGGTAGCAACATACCTTTACTCAGGAATATGAAGTCAGGAACACAAATGGATGTTGCCATGTACTGATAGCAATCAATGGAGAGAATGCCAGTTATATGTCAGGGACAAGAACTGTGTGGGGAACAAAGAAAACATAACAGCCAATCCTCTGGCCATCGTGTGGATAGAGCTATACAGATAGACTGCATTCCATGAAAAACTAGCATGTACACACAAACCCTGTAAAACTAGCAGTATTCAATGCATATAACAGCAATACTCACACATTGTCCCTAGGTATGGAACCTTATACAAACATGTAAGTGGCCTGAGTCCACAAGTCCTTTTATAAGAGGTATTCCTACCTGCTGTCTGTAACACTGCTGCCCACACACATGAAGGATGTCTTCCATACAGTAAAAGTAAAGGGACAACGCCCACAAGATGTAGTTATTTATATTAGTGGATTGGTATGACATTGGCTATTGGAAGAACTACACAGCTGCCTGCATGCAATTAGTAAATGGGGAAAAGCAATTGGTGCAGAGGCCATCACCTTAATATGAGCATCTCCTGCAAACTACAAAAGCCATGTTTTAACCTATTCAAAGAAGCTCTATCCCAGTAGTGAAGAGAGAGAGGCACCAAAATAAATAAATAAATAAAACATAAACAAAACCTTGAAATAAGAAACAAGAAGACATCCTGTACACAGAAGGAACCTGAATATAAACCAGGTATGTGAAACATGTAAGCTTGTAACTGAATGTAGTACTTGGTCTGTAATAATGGGACAGATTATTATGAAAGATGTATATGTGCCATCAATACTTGTAATGATGTCCTGCTGAACAAATGCTATGGACATAGCATCTGGCTCTGTCTGCAGTGGGTCATACCTGTCAACTGTGCAGATCTGCACAGAATGTCAATACTTAGCCATCATAGTGTTTGTTCTGTTCCTCCAAATATCTATATTAGTCTGGCAAATAGCTGAAGGTGGAAGTAATGAAGTCATGACAGACACATGAGTTTCAGACCCCACCACCTTCAGGACAGTCATGTTAATGTGAAATGTATCATTCATAAACTTTAAAGGTTTGTAATAGGCATATCTATGATCTTCCCCTATATACCCCCCACAATGTTAGGGTTTGTCCACATGTGATGCTCTAAGAGGTGTATAGGTTGGGTCACAGCTGAGGAGCCTGACACACCCTGGGAAAGGACAGGTCACATATGGCAACCACTAGAGTGTCTGTCAAACAGTTGTGTCTGTGCCACTGCTAGGTCAGTTAATAGGATGTTGCCCATACCCATATGTTACCTGTGAATATGAGTATTATACATATTTGTATTGTAAATCTAGGATACCTATATAGGGCATGAGCATAGTAAAGCACTGTTGCAGATGTGTGTGTTAAACTGCATGTGATATATTGTATTAATAACATTCAACTGTACAGTGTTCTTCTGGACAAAGTTCACAGTTGTGCCAGATATATGTAGCCACTTACACATATACTTGTGTTATGGCAGCTATACTGATACTTTATCAAAATTGACTTCCCTATTTTGTCACCCAGTGAGGTGGACCAATGACCAGAAGTCCTGGTATAACAGGTTGAGATGTCTGATTGAGCTGCAAGACTGTGAATACAGTGTGCCATAATGACATAGAATACACATGTGTACCAGGTATCCCCTGAGCATGTGTATGTATGCATATGTTCAGTTGAAATGCACAGAAGTAATAACATGGGTTACAAGCAGTCCAGAAAATAGGATGTGCATGTTGCACATGTGTGTAATATTAGTGTCACTGCATACAACAAAATAAAATGTGTACTGCTACTGATTGTTGCATTGCCATGACACTGATATGGGTACTACAGTAGGCATGCTTATCACGTAGTAATTAGAGCAGTGTACAACTGTGTTATAACCCACTGTCCATGCCTACCAATCACAGCTATATCAACACCCATATACACTGGATATCAAAGTGTACACACCCCTGTTGGAATGCCAGATCTGTGTGCTGTATGCCAATGAGACCACAGAAAGTCATGCCTAATGTTTCTCACCTCAAATGTGTCCCATAACCTTTACAATTTTATTGAGAAACAAAGCTGTTTTATAGAAGGTGAGCAACCATTGTCAAGTGAAGATGGGATATGACGTTGGAGTATAAACCAAGACAAATGGATGCTGTAATCATCTCACCAGGTGTTTACACAACATATCAGTGTAAGGGTGTGCACACAAATTCATCTGGCTTACTGTACTGAGTATTAATTCCCATATGTTTCCACTGGACAGGTTGTTATGTTCCCTATTGAACTTAGCAGGCTATAGAACACATCACAGGTGGGGAATGTGTTGACGTGCTTTTTTGGGGTTGTGTTCCATTTGCACATGTACCATACGTTGTAACAAGGGTGTGTACACTTCATATCCACTATAGCTATATGGAATCAGCAGTACCTTACCTGTACAACCATAATCCCCCATTGGTGGACAGCACCAAGACACAAAGCACATAATAGGTTGCTATAGTGGCTGTACAGGGGCACATAGGTGTAGACCACAACTTGGAAGCAAGTGCACTTCTATCTGAGCAAGCATGTAGGTTCACAGGTGACTTCCTGTAAGGCTGACTATGACTAGAAATCAGACATATCCAAACCACAAAGGCCAATTGCAACCATGTCTACACATATGTATGCAGTCTCAGAGTCAGTAACACATGTCAACCTGTACTGGGTGTAAAGCACACCTCATACACACATTCCATGGATGCAGGCAACCTACATCAGACAGGATAGGTGGGAACAGTGGCACCCTATCCACAACATTAGTACAGGGAGATATGCACATCACCCACACTCCTGCCCACATCAGTGGTGAGCATGGACATAATGCTGACTGATGGCACCAACAGATAGTCTTCATGACCCATGAGAACATTACAGTTTGCCTCCTACATGAACACAGGCATGTGCTCACAGTTTCATCACACACTACAGTCAAACAGACACATGCCACCATCCACACACTATCCACATAGAAGATGGCCACTGTCATCCCTCTACATAGAAATGAATGGTGAATAGTGGACTATGCCCTTAAGTGTCCAACACTGGGGGAAGTGGACAGGTCAGGGCCAGGAGTATAATGCAAGATGTCAAAGCCATGATACCTTACAGTGTTATGGTATAGTCAGGATTATTTGCAAGTAATATCCACTGTTGATGTTGATGTGGACAACCATATGAGGGCCTTTGAACTTTTTTCCTGTTTATGTCTTCCAGGTACAATGTCCCGGGAACATCTGCCTGCATTCACAGATCTGGAAAATGATGCAATCATCCAGTATGTCATCAAGCATCATGGCATCCTCTTCGGCCTCAGGGCCCAGGATCTGCAGAAGAGGACTGCTCTGTGGAACAAGTTCATCCACAGGGTAAATGATGTCAGCCTGCACAACTGTAATTATAAGCAGGTGCTCAATGATGCACTGATCTGATCCACCACACCTGTCAGCATGCTGCTGCAGTTAGGAGGGACCAGCTAGCCACAGGTAGGGGTCATGCCATCCAGCCCCTACTGACACATGCTGAGAAGCTCCTCAGTGCCTTGGTGCACCCGCCCACCAATCAAGCCTGCAGGCTGAAGACAGCATTGCGAAGTTGGGTGCCACCCACACAATGGACGAGGAGTATGCAGGTAAGGCACTGGGGAACATTACTAGACCACTGTTCCTTATCCATTTTCATCTGTAAAGTATCTACATGCATATGTCAGATAAGATAGTCTATTGCTGCAATGTAGTAATGAACAGATGTGCATAATCTCTAATATTGTG
This sequence comes from Protopterus annectens, assembly GCF_019279795.1. NCBI lineage: Eukaryota > Metazoa > Chordata > Ceratodontiformes > Protopteridae > Protopterus > Protopterus annectens. The sequence continues at coordinate 376,278,032 of NC_056736.1, forward strand.
GGTTTGTACTGTCAATGTGCTGAAATGCTGTTCCCACCCTGTACCAATGCCACAGGTGTGGCTACTGACATTACTTCTGTCTCACAACTATTTAGATCCCTCTGGTATACAACTGGGGCAGCAGACTGTAGCTGGTGAGTATGGAGTTGTTTTGTTTAGGATTTGCCAATACATCAGCCATGTTATGGCCATGCTATTTGCCATGCACACATTTAACACACCTACCCATAATGCATGCTGTACATGTTCACTTGTTGGTGTTAACTGCACTGCATCACATTGGTCACCATGGGGGCATATCTGAAGGGTATGTAAGAGTCCTGCAGTATACCTAACAACCTGTCAGTGCAAGATGTGTGGACAGAGATGAACATAATAATGGCCTACAGTAGGGACATGTCTGAAACATTACCCTTGTACAGTGGCTACAACAGTGTATACACCAGTATTACAATGGCAACTGTTCCTGATATAAACAACAGCAAATCACAATACCACATTCCACACTTTCTACAACCTTTATTTGTGATCCTAACATGAGCAATAAATGTGTAATATGGAATCCTATGTTAGGACAACAAATATGGGGAATACATACCTTAACAAGCACTGGAAGCATATGTGTGCACACACTCCAAATACGATATTGTGGAAGCAGCTTGTGATGTTCTGACAGCATTCCCTCTCTTGAATACACACCTTCTATCAAGTACAGGGCCTCAATGTCACACCAAGTCATGTTCTGCTGTCCAAGAAGTATGTGCATGACATTTGCCCACTCACCTGCAACAGAGGTAGCCGTGACTTGCACACATCTTACAAACCATGAAATGGATCCCATAACCGAAAGGTAGCACTCAGGAGTGGGAAAAGTAGCCTTACCTCACCATTGCATATACCATGGCAAACAGTGCAGACAGTCATGTATGTGTGTATGAAATATGGGACAACACTGATGTAGAAAATAACAGATGGCCATCCAAAAAAGATGACAAAACATGTTGCAAACTGGTCATGGAGGCTGCCCAGAAACATGCAGCAGCACTGAGGAACTTGCAGGAATGTCTAGCAAGTACTGCCTGTGCAGTACTTTTGTCGACAATTCCCTGGATTCTGCATAAATGTGGCCTATGGGTTAGGGTAATCAGATGGAAGAGTTGCCCCACATGATACATCATCCAGGGCTCTCTACAAGTAGCATAAGCATAACATCAAGTCTCCCCAAGGCATGTGTTGCAATGTGTAATGGTGTCATGAGACCAAGGCTCAGACCTACAGACAGTATTCATAAAGATACATGTGGTGCACAAGCAACACCTCACCCCACCTCAGGGCCACCATCCTCAATATTTAGCTTGTTGGTGCTAGTGTACACCTTTAGGTTTGCTGTAGCTGGAACTAGGCCAGTAGACATGGTGTTTGGAGTTTGGAACACTGGAAAATAACACTCATGTGTGACCCATAGTTGTCAAGCATCTGCAATAAAGCTGAGGATGGGGAGGGGTGTCGGCTTGAAACACAACAGTGAACTGAAGCATACATCCAAAGCTTGCTAAGAATGGCTGTATCTGAACACACTGAAGGCTATGAATTGTGCCAGACATAACCCTGACTCTACAGCAATAATAACACCATTGTGTGACCTCCAAGGGCTGTGCACATGAGCTGACCTTGCAATCTGACAGAGTCAGGGACAGTTGTAGGGCAGAGTGACCAAATAATGGCAAGTGAAGATGGGCCATACTAGTATACCCCTTCCAGGAATACTGACTGCTGTAGTTCACTTAACAGGTGCTTCAACAAACCATTCTGTTAAGGGTGTGCACACTTATGCAAACCACATATTGTATGCATCTCATTCAGCGTCTGTACATCTAACACATTTGTTTGATACTGCATTGGATTGCACAGGTCATATGTCACATATCAGGTATGTGTAATGTTAACACATGCAGTATTGTGGCCCCACTGCATATCATAGAAGAGGCTGGCAAGTCAACAAGGGTGTGTACACTCCTCATATCCACATTAAGCTTTGAAGGTTGTCAGTGTAACTGGATGTTATTGCACATACATGCACTGCTGATGATGAGCTCTGCAAATCAAAAGACAGGCAGTAATTACTGACATCAGTCCTCATATCATCCCAGGTATGTGTCAGACAAACAAATAGGGGCTGTGAGCAACAGAGCAAACATAACTGTCACACATATACACATTCAGCAATGGTGTGTACACTTGTAAGGTATGGTGCACAGTACATGCCAGTGTGCTGTACAGGTGCACAGCAATACTGTGTACATGTGTGCAGTGTGTTCCAGAGGAAGGGGCATCACCTACTAACACAACTCATGCATCACAGAGATGTATAATGTTGGTAACAAGGACTGAGTATGGCTGCAGTGCAAGCTGTTGAGTGCCATATGTCATACATGTTGACTGTTGGGTAATGAGAGGTCTGTGTAATATCTTTGTGCTACCTCACCTGTAAGTGTGTGTGTGTGTGTGTGTGTGTGTGTGTGTGTGTGTGTGTGTGTGTGTGTGTGTGTGTGTGTGTGTGTGTGTGTGTGTGTGTGTGTGTGTGTGTGTGTGTGTGTGTGTAGAAGTAAACCATAATGTACAGGTCTTAATTTACATTTCTTGTCTGCCACTCACAGGTGGCAACGTGGGTCAGGGTCCCTCCTGCAGGCAAACTGATGTCAATGTCTATACAGACTCTGACAATGATGATAGGCATAGTAAGGCACAGGCAGGGTTGTCAGGGGCTAAATCTGTGCCATTGGTTGACATCCCACTTTTATCCACCCCATCCCAACACACAGTCACAATGCCCATACCTACCCCATCACAAGTGGCCATGGATGAGAGACAGTTGGTGTGTGGTGACATGGGACAGGAAAGTGTGGTGACTATGGCAAGTGTGCCTGCACACAGCAGCCATAGCCAGATGACCGGTGAGGTACCACACAGGCAGATGTACAGGGGAGCTCATAGGAGAGCTGCTGGCCATCATGCCCCTTGCAGAAGTGCCACAGCAGGTGTCACCAGATGCATGTTTCTGGCCATCATAGAGGCACAGGCATGTATTGAACATTACACCAGAGATAGTCTGAGGCTCCAGACGGCTACTCTTCCTGCTGTACATGACAACATCCGTGATCTTGCAGGTGCCCACCGTTATTTTGCAGAGGTCATGGATAGACGGTTGGGTTAGATTATAGGAATCCTCGACCATGTGGTGTCTGTGGTAGAGCATGTGGTGGGAGTAGGGCATCGGCCACATGGACGTAGGTCAGCAACACCAACAGATGGAGGTCAGCGTGGACATGCAACAACTGTCAGCCACTCCCATAGTGGCAGTGCCATCACCAGCACTGCAGAGGGGGTGTTGCCCACACCACAACACAGTAGGACATGTGCATGTGGTCCTGGCTGTTCCCAAGAGGGATGTGGATCCAGTGGACAAGTGTCATCATCAGGGGAGAGTACTATATCTGGGCTTCTGCCTGGTAGTTCCTGTGGAACCCCTGGCAGGCACAGTTCCCATATCCATGGCCAGACACAGTGAACTGTACACCCTGCCATGTACAGTCTGCAGCTGTCCAACAAACTCCTGTATAGGGCAGCCACATGGCAGAAATGTGTGCATACATACACCCACATATCACCAAAACAGTTAGGGCACCTCCATACCTACACACACCACGTCTGCATAGCCCATGTAATAAAGAACCACCTAACCCACACACATCATGTCAACCAAATGGCTCTGCCCAGGCCTCTGGCAAACCCACAACACACCCTGTGCATATGATGATACCTGTGCCACATCCCTGTCATCCATACCATCGATGCAGGGACATGCTAATATGGTTCTGATGCACAGGGTGAATGAACTAAGGCTTATCAGTGTAATGCTGTTTAACATGTTTTCAGCTGGAATGATTAATGCTTACACATCAGGATGTGTAGCTGTCTAGCCATGATGCATTATAATTGTAATTAACACCGACTGATTGTGGTCTCCATAATGTATTCTGTTTGTGTTCTATGTGTCTATGTGTCAGCCAGATGTTAGTCTGCTGTCCTTTCCTACAAGGGGAGTGACACTGTGGTGACACTTTGACTGTGTCATATCCTGGGTGCAGCTGAACACAGGTAACAGGGCTGTATAGCAGTTACTGCATGTGCCACATGGCTGATAGGTCTGAGGGGTGTATACAGGGGAGTGCATGGTAGCTGATGTAAGCAGATCTTCTACAGTGGACAATGTTAAATGTACCGGGTGGCACACACCAAATGTTTGTGAATAACACACACACAGAGGCCTTGGTGTTGATGCAATACACAGACAATACTGTTCACATGGATGTACTTCATTTTGAAGTGAATTCATTTTGGTCTATGTAATTCCACCAAGACAAAGTTGCCAAGACATCACATCAGTAAATAATCAGTCCGCCATTTTAATGTAATTGACAATGGTACTGCCAGGGTATATGTCCTCTTCCTCAATGTAGGGCTATCCTGGAGTTGGTAAACATAGGTGTGCTGGTGTGGGTGGCACAGCCGCCCACTTTGGAGGGTGTGGGGTGGCATAGAAACACACATAGTGTGATTAACAACTACTTAACCTGTTAACGTAAACTGTATGGTATAACGGCACACTAAGCAGGGGGATACACACAACAATATCCCCAATGTGGGTGGCTGTGCCCACAACAACCACAGCCATGTGGGAAAGAGGGCATTTACACATCCACTACTAGTTTTGATTGAATGTATTTCCACAAGATGATTGCTTTGAAATGTTACCTTTTCCCAGTTTGTTCTCAGAGAAATGATCTCCTGGGACATATATTTTTCTGCAAAATGAAGTAGATCCCTTCACATACACACACACTTACTTGGCAACACTGACAGTAGAACCCCTACCTAGGTACTTATTGCTGCTAATGTGTTTGGCCTTAATTGCACACAACAGAGAGCTTTTAGGGTGAGGTATGTCCCAAATTTCCTGTTAAGTGAAGAATATCACCAGGCCTTGTACAGTATGGTAATGGGGGATGTACTGGGTGTTAATGAACAATACATAGTATGACATACTGTCATATACACATTGACAACACATACAGTCATAGACACATTTGACAGACCTGGGTTTAGCAGTGATAACTACCTTGTCAGTGAGTTCATTCTGAAGCATTCGCTACAACTGAATAACCAAAGCTAAAAAAACTGCTTGCACTTCTAGCTATGTAGTCTTGGGAACTGGTACACTTCTTCAAGGATGAAGCAGAATAATCCAATAATAACGCTCGCATAGTGAAAACACGAATTTATTTAACAAAACAAAACAGTCAGTTTAGCGCTTTCACCTGTGTGTATCAGGCTTCCTCAGAACTAACTGTTACTGAGTTTCAAACAGTTTAAATCACTTTTTTGGCGCCAAAAAAGCAAACATATAATTTAAAGGTATATCACCTCTAACAACATTTTAACACACTATTTAAAAGTCAACAACACGTAATAAAAAAATAATCACTAAACATTACCTAGTGTAAATATTAATTCATTCAAAATGTCATATTAAAATATAAATACTTTCATATATCTTGTGTGTAAAAATATATAAAGTAAAATAAAATGTATAATAAAATAAACTATAAAATAGTAGTGTTGAGTATATTTCCAGGTAAATAACATATAAATGGATGTAAACATTTTTGTATATATACATAAATAAACAAATGAATACTTGTAAAATAGTATATGTATGTGCAGAGAAGAAGAGACAATTTTAACAGAATTAAGAAATGATAGGACCGTACGAGTAATAAAGCCCTATAAAGGGGGCGGTATAGTTATATACGATCAGTTAAGTTATTCATCTAAGATACTTGATATATTACTTTCTACGGAAGGTCCATAAAAATATAAATGACCCACCATTTAGACCAATTTTTAGACCAGAGCGTTATTATTGGATTATTCTGCTTCATCCTTGAAGAAGTGTACCGGTTCCCAAGACTACATAGCTAGAAGTGCAAGCTGTTTTTTTACCTTTGGTTATTCAGTTGTAGCGAACGCTTCATTGTGGTTTCTTTGGTACAACGGGCTATGGAATCTGATCGGGAATCCGGACAGACACCTTCACCCAAGGCATTTTGCTCTTCTAAGGAGCAGACGCCTATTGAACCGTTAACTATTCGGCAGATACAGACTGAACTGTTAGGCCTTAAGACTGAGGTTCAGAGGCTTACTTCATTGTTTTCTAATATGCAATTACCATTCATGCCGGGTAAGGATGAGGAAACAAGTCGAACATTTCAACAAAATTTACAGCCTTCTGTAGAGGCAGAGAATGGTAAAGGCACCAGCATACATAACCTGTCATTCAGGCAAGGTTCGCATGATAAACACTCATCGGAACTCACAGACAACCCTTGTGTCAGCAAATTGGCTTTGAGTAACAATAATACATTGGAGAATTTAGCAGAGTCGCCAGATATTCCGAATGGGCAGGGAGAAAGAAGAGATGGAACTAATCCTATCGATTTGCCATCTGGTATACAAACGAACGAACTTAGAAATGTTAGTACAGGTGGTTTCTTGGACTACACCTTTGATTTTTCTTTCTTGGACACTGATGATGAAATCAAAAGGATAGGCACTAAACCCAAAAGAAATGCTCCTTTGAGAATATATGCTCATACTGTAAAAGATTATGAAAAACGGAGTGGAAGTCCACAGATAAGACATGGAAAGCACTGTACTGACCATGTTGGTAAAGTAAACAAGTTGAAGTCTTTTTTAGATAAAAATTGTGGCTTTGACCAAGATAAAACTGCTGATATAGATTCTGATAGTTTTGTACCTAGGGGGTCATTAAAGGATATTATTTATTTATTTGGAAAGAAACTCAATATAATTAATTCATTAAAATTGGACAATGCATATTTAAATAAATGTATTAGTAATAACATTATACCAAAGGGGTTGAGATTTTTCAAACAACCTATGGGTATTGCTATTAATGAAAATGTTATTAATGAATTTAATTTATTTTTTGATAAATGTGGGATTGAGTATATTCAATTGTTAATTAAACATAATGATGAAAAATTAATTAAATGTATGCAGGAGGTTGAGAAATTAAATGAAGTGATCTTAAATGATTTATTGTTCCCACTATGGGAAAGGTTGTATACAAAACAATTTAACATTGCTGAATCCAATTCTCAAAAAGCTTTTGAGAGAAAAAGTAACAAAATGAAAAGGGATATTCAACAATATAATAGAGGCTGTGCATATAGATGGAGACAGGATATTAACGATGGTACTGATCAAATGTATTATGCAAAGGATGGTGAACATTCTTACGAACATACACGTTATGAAAAGTATGGTGAGCATAACCAGTATGATAGGAATCCCCATTTTTGGAAACACAATCAGACAGGGAAGACCAAGGACTGGAAATGGGGAGGGAATTGGAAAAATTTTCAATGACAGCTATGGACATGAATGGAAAACTCAAAGGAAGTGTGACATTGGCACATGATATAAGGAATGATGAGACAATTAGCGAAACACAAACAGGTGTTATCAATAGTTATAAAAAATTAAATATTTATAACTATATGGATAAGGAACAAAGTGTCTCTCATTTTAACCTGTTTGCAAAATTGCAAAAGGTTTTAAATATATTCCGACAACCAACTTTAAATTAGTAGATAATATTAGTCAAGTAAAACTATACACTAGGAAATTGAATCTTGCTATTATGTTCAATACTGATAAAGAGGATGTAGAATCAAATGAGGATGACGGCTCTAGGATATTAAAAAAGAATAGTACATTTATACCTGTAAACCATCCAATGGTAGCTACTTATGAAAAATCTGTTGTTCAACAGTTATATCAGTTGAACAACAAACTTAGGGGTAAAAAAAGAAAAAGTAATCTTTCTAGAGAAGAAAAGATAATTTTAACAGAATTAAGAAATGATAAGACCATATGAGTAATGAAGCCCGATAAAGGGGGCGGTATAGTTATATACGATCAGTTAAGTTATTCATCTAAGATATTTGACATATTACATTCTATGGACAACTATGAAGTTATTTCATTAAATGAAGTTAATTTAGCTTATAGGAAAATAAATATGCACATAGAAGAATTTTTAATAGATAAAGGTATTGATTTAAAGATATATAATTTTTTAAGAGTAGAACATCCAGTAATGGCTACATTAGTAGGTATTCTGAAGGTCCATAAAAATATAAATGATCCACCATTTAGACCAATCGTGTCAGGAAGCAGATCAAAAACTTTCCCTATAGGGGTGGCTATTGACACTATGTTAAAATCTATATATGAAGGTATCCCCCATTTAGTAAAAGATTCATGGGAATTTCTCGCCCAGTATCCCATTACATCATTTAATGAAGGTATTAAATTTGTCACAATAGATGTAATTGATTTATTTACATGCATTCCGAAAACTGAGGGATTAGAATCATTTGTAAGAAGTTTGAGAAAACATGTAGATTTTGAGTGGGACAATATTTGTCTCATTATGGACTTAATGAGTATAGTTCTTGACCTCAATTACATCTACTATGAAGGGGAAATATTTAGACAAAAAAGAGGCGTAGCTATGGGGGCAGCCTGTGCCCCTGTGTTTGCTAATTTAGTTATGCTAGATTGGGAGGAATCGACTATATTTCAAAGTGAATTTTATAAAAATATTAAATACTATTCTTGCTTCCTGGACGATATATACATCTTATGGGAAGATACTGAAGAACACCTACATCAATTTTTAAATTATTTAAATTCTAGCAGTGAATTTTTAAAATTTACTTTTTCATATAATGAAACTGGGTTGGCATATCTCGATACTTTCATCTTTAAAGATAACAATCAATTTTCATCTAGAATATATAGGAAGTCAACTTTTTCAAATAGCTATCTTGAATTTGCAAGCAATCATCCTAAAAGTATGATGAGAAATATCTTTAAATGTCAATTAGTATGAGCCATAAGGATGATATCCTCCTATGTATATATGTTGGAAGAAGCTGATTTTATAACTACTTTATTTAAGGATAGAGGATATGACATCAAAATGATGGAGAAAGTGAAGAGACAGGTAGTAAAGGAGTGGGGTATAAAATACACTCCCTTATTAGGATCAGCACATATGAATTTTCAAAATGGTTGTATAAAGAAAAATTCCATCTTAAGGCCAAATTACTCAGGTAGAGCATGTATTTTGGAATATGGGCCACACACTTTTAAGGTTAAAGATATTATAAGAAATAATTGGAACATCATTAAAACTGATGCACGTCTCACATATAGTAGGGAATAGACCGATTTTTGTAAATATAATGGGACCTAATCTCAAAAGAATTCTAGAGAAGGGACCTATTAGGATAATTAATGTACCTACAAACACATACAAATGTGGGAATTGTAATCATTGTTATTTGATCTATAATCAAAAAGAAGTAAAATTGAAAAATATTACAAGGTCAAATATAAAATTCCAACACGGAAATTGCAGAACAAAATATGTGGTATATATTGCATTGTGTGGTGCATGCCCGGCTTTCTATATCGGAAAGACAGAGAGGCATTTTAATAGGCGAATTTATGACCACATGTATTGTATTAAAAAAGGTGATGAAAAGAATGCACTTTGTAGACATATTAATCAGTTTGGAAAAGAACATAAATTTACATTTGGCATTATAGATATTATCAAGTCGGATCCCAGGGGGGTGATTGTAAGGGACTTTTATCCTTTCAGGAAATGTGGTGGCAATTATATACAGATGCATCCACACCCCCTGGGTTAAACGACAATATTTCTATAAAACCTTTATTGAAGTAAAAAATGAATTAAAATCTTAATGCACAACATTTATTGCACATACATATACTATTTTACAAGTATTCATTTGTTTATTTATGTATATGTACAAAAATGTTTACATCCATTTATATGTTATTTACCTGGAAATATACTCAACACTACTATTTTATGGTTTATTTTATTACACATTTTATTTTACTTTATATATTTTTATACACAAGATATATGAAAGTATTTATATTTTAATATGACATTTTGAATGAATTAATATTTACACTAGGTAATGTTTAGTGATCATTTTTTTATTACGTGTTGTTGACTTTTAAATAGTGTGTTAAAATGTTGTTAGAGGTGATATACCTTTAAATTATATGTTTGCTTTTTTGGCACCAAAAAAGTGATTTAAACTGTTTGAAACTCAGTAACAGTTAGTTCTGAGGAAGCCTGATACACACAGGTGAAAGCGCTAAACTGACTGTTTTGTTTTGTTAAATAAATTCATGTTTTTACAATACGAGCGTTATTATTGGATTATTCTGCTTCATCCTTGAAGAAGTGTACCGGTTCCCAAGACTACATAGCTAGAAGTGCAAGCCGTTTTTTTTACCTTTGGTTATTCAGTGAGTTCATTCTGTTACAGAGTTTTTGCACACAGCACATGCATCATTGGGCTGGATAGTCTACTCAGTTACCTGTATGGTTCATGGTGACAGCGGTCTTCATACAGTAGACCTTGGGACATGTACTGGGGGTACCATGGTGTTAAGACAGTATACCCAGTACCCCCATCCCACATTGGATATCATACTCACTGAAACCCATGATAATGCTCCAACATACCTGCAACCACACATTTACCAGGACTGCAATACAAACCTTTGTCTATATAATTATTGCTATGACAGGGATATGCATTTATTGCACATACTACAGGGATAGTAGGGTGAGGGTTTTGTCATGGCTCTCCTAATGTCAGCAACATCACCATCCCTTATAATGTGTGGCAAGGGTTAGTGTATTTGGAGAATGTGGTCTCAGAATGCTGTCTCCTACAAATATGCATACTCACACACAATTGCACACACATAGACACCCACACATATTCACATTTACCAGGACTCAGAGGGTAACCCATGCCTATTCATTTGTAGAACAGTGTTATGCTGATACTGCAAGCTCCAGGTAGCCCATAGTGTGAAGAGTGTCACAAGGTACATTTAATGTGAATTACAGCAGCAGCCCTTTCTAAGTATAGCAATGGGGGGTGTAGTGGGTGAGAAGGCCCTCAGAGTATTTTCAACTACAAGTTTACAAACACTGTTATACTCAGTAATGCACACAGACACATTTGTCAGTACAGAGGTCCATAGGTGCAGGTGTTCCTATGTGTGTACCAGGCTAATGTCCAGGGAGAGGTGAGAAGAGTAGGGCATGCGAGTACACTGATATCATGCCACCTGACATTTGCCAGCAGGCCATCTATCAAGTAATGCCACTTGAATGATCCCCAGGGTGACAGTTACATTCAACATCCACTCATCTGGTTTGCTCATGGAGAGGGCCAGTGAGGTGCTCCATTTGACATGTATGCAACACATATTGCATAACATGGCCAGTGTCTGGATTAAGGCCCTGTACCCAATCATGTTCTGTTGACTGTTGTAGTCTGGTTGGGGTAGCCATGGCATGTGGTGCATAGAGAGTGGGATTTCCTAGCTGTGGCATTCATAACACAGCTGGGCAGACATGTCAGTTTCAGTCAATCAGAGATTGCCTGTAACTAGCCAAGATGAATACCTGACATCTGCACATCTGTAAAGAGGACAGACAGAAAGCAGATAAGCAACAGGATAAGCATTAGGATAAATGTTTTGAATGACAGATGTCTGAAACTGATAGGTATGCCACTACTACATGACAGCAGTCCTCAATGACATGTCCTAAAAACATACTAGTCTACAGTTAATATCAACATAGCAGATCAATATCCAACAGGAGATACTTAACATACAGTTCACACACCAAGAACACAATAGTCAGTACTCAAAGTCCAGCTTTGCATGCAGGGGTGTCTGGTTCCAGTACTACAATCTGCAATCTACTCTTACTTGGAAAAGCACTGTTAAAAGTAGTAATGTAATGATACTATACATGCAAGTGTGACTGCTTATAACCTGGTATATTACCCATGTATGAAACACATTCAAAGAGAAAATATTGTGGTTCTAACCATGTATACTCAGGTGTCCCATACAGTATACTCTCACCCCTTGCTACTGTAATGAGAGCACATAGAAGCATGTTATGTGCATCGAATTAAATACACTTATTAAAGATGTCATTACCCTGCTATTTGATCAGACTGGCATGTAATCACTGTTTATCTTGGCTAAGCTATGCTTAGCAGGTGTAAGCATTGCTTAAATGTAAATGCTAAGCAGATTTGTGCAGTGGTAAGATAAGCCTACACGGTGTAAGCACCTTTTCGTTTAACCATATGTTAGCACCGCTTATCTTTGGGCAAACCTGCGCAAACCTGCTTAAAGCTACTCAAAACTGCCTTACCCACTCTATTTCCAGCAGTCCTTGTTCTGCCTAGCAACAAAAGGAACAGCAATTGCTGGTCTTGAAACCAGGATCCTGCAGACAATAGTCACAGCACTTAACCACTAAGCCATCTGAGCTGTACGTATGTCTGTTGCTTGCTCAAATATATCATTCAGTACACAAACTGAATAGTAGTGGACAACTTTTTTGAGTACTACAATTGTTTACTACTTGTTAGTGAAAATAATGTTGAATCAGTCATGTTTTTATATCTAATTATACACATATCAGATAACTATGGTGGGATACATCTGAGAAGGTATATACAACACTCATGTTTACACATAACAAGTATATATATATATATATATATATATATATATATATATATATATATATATATACACATATGTAGATGTATGTATACATGTATGTACACACACACACACACACACACACACACACACACACACACATATATATATATGTATGTATATATATAGATAGATAGATAGATAGATAGATATTCATATATATATATATATATATATATATATATATATATATATATATATATATTACATATGCCCATAACATGTAGTGGATTCATACCTCAGCACCATAACTCACGACCTCTTAGTGCAAGGGAACGTAATGTAAGTATTGTAGTTATAAATGTAGAATGTTGCTACAGTAACAGGGGCTGTGTCAACAGGCGTTGTGTAGGAAGGCTCTTCTGATACTGACATGTACGCCATCAGTTACTGACAGACATCATAAAATCATCATAGTGAAGTACCACAGAAATCACAGTAATGATCCAGTGGAATACAGCAGAAATATGACCAATACATGTGGACAGTCTGAAACAATCTGGTCAGTCCAGAGCTATACACAGAACTCCTTAGTGCAAGATGTGTGGACCTAGCCTGACAAAGGGGATGTTTACAGCCATGAAAATGGGGATATAACACAAATACTGGAGTAGATAAGCTCACACAGTTGATGTATTCACAACCTCCTGTCTGTCCTAACATATTTTAATTGGAGGAGCAGAGGTTCCAAGACCACATATTTCTTACTAGTTAGTGAAATACATCTTCACGGCATCCCACTGCTTTTTCAGAAATAAACAACATGTATGGCGGCCAGGCAACAGTACATCTGACAAATATCTGGACATAACATCACACTAGGTAAATACACTGAGCTGCTACGCATGTCACAAAGCACTGTGTAAACTACCTGCAGCTGCCACAACACTGACCCAAGTTTCCTATGGGGGAATGCACATGTAATTGCAAATACAGCGAGGACTACAGGCATGTAACAGACACCAGTGTGAAAGTGCATAGCCACAACCAATATCAACACAGTCACAGTCCCATTATGGTAAGCCTAATTAATAGTACAGTATATGGACTATGTGAACAAAACCATCCTCATATTTGCCACTCACACACTAACCCTACATATACTGGCCCAATTCACAGTGTAGTCTGATGCCTGACTGTGGTATGGGACATGTCTCAGTCTGGCCCTCCTAACATATACGCTGATAGGGTACCAGAAACTGGGGCAGCATGCAATGTCAGATAGAACAGGACCAAGAACACTGACATCTGCCACAGTCTGTACATAAGCCAAGTAACATATTCACAATACACTGCTACATAATACTGACACACTGTCAACAATCAACATAAGTACACAGACCTACAACAGAATGTCCAGGTTTTATCCACAAATATAAGGCCTACTATACATAACATGTCTGCCAGTCTGACATATCACTGGCTTGTTATCAGGAGTGATGTCAGTAAATAATGATATAGGTTCATAGGTTCATAGGTAGCTACTAGGCTATCGGCCCAAGGGCCTATGTAAGCCTAGCCAACAAGGTTCCCTGGCTTAAGCCACCCAAGAAAGTTATTTTCCTGTGCCACTGTCAAGCAAAGACACAGAAGTGATCCCCGGGGTGTATTTCCCATTTACCATCCACTCATCAAGATTTTTCTTGAAGAGTGCTAATGAAGAACTTTGCTTGACATAAATGGGTAGCCTGTTCCAGAGTATGGGAAGTCTCTGGTTTTTGGTCTTTGGTCCCTAGAGCATGTAGCTTGGAGGGATTGGGATTTCTTTAGGTGTAGCATGTCCAACAGCTCTGAGTTTGACATAACTTTATATGTTAGGCAGAGATCACCTCAGAGTAGGCGATATGCTACGGAGTAAAGCTGGAGTTTTTTGAGACAGTCAGTGTAGGGTATTTGTTTGAGGCCAGTGATCCTCTTTGTGAGGTACTTCTGTGGCCTTTCCAGCTGCTGCAGATGTCTTGTGAGGTACATTCCAAAAGGGGCATTGTACTCTATAATTGGTCTAATGAGTGTTGAGTAGAGGGGAACAATGACCTTTTTTTTCCTGGATGAGAACCCTTTTATGATGAGATGTGCCACATAAAAGGACTTCCTGACTACTGTGGCGATGTGACTATCAAAGGAGAGATTACTGTCCACCTGGGTCCCAAGGTCTCTTATCACACATCCACTGTCAAGTAGATTGTTGCCTATGTGGTAGTTCATAGGTACAGAGTTTTTACTAAAGGGGATGACACTGCACTTTTTGGCATTGAGCTTGAGGCCATGGCTCTGACATCAGTCATCTGTCTCAGTGAGGCCCTTCTGTAGGATGTCCACATAATTTGGGGACTTGACTATGGCTCCTAGTTTGCAGTCATCTGCAAACTTTATTAGCCAGAGGCCTTCTGTTTTAGCCTGTACTTCAGAAAAGTAGATACCAAACAGGAGAGGTCCAGGGACTGAACACTGTGGTACTCCACTTGTCACTGGATTGAGGTCAGATTTGGAGTCTGCAACTTTTACAGTCTGGGTTCTGTCAGTGAGCCAGTTGGTAACCCATCTTGTGATGTAGGGATTTATACCTAGTTTAGTGAGCTTAGCTATAATTCCAGAATTTGTGATGGAGTCTAAAGCCTTGGCGAGGTCAAGATAGGCTGCGTGAACCACCTAACCCTCATCTACTGCTTTGGTGACTGCCTCAAAGAAGTCAATCAGGTTCAGGAGGCATGATCTGCCTTTCAAAAACCCAAACTGGGTGGTATCCAGAGTTTGGAGGTTAGAAATGTCTTTGTTTATGAGTTCCATGATTATACGTTCCATGGCCTTGCAGACCAGGCTCATCAGGCTAATAGGGTGATAGTTCCCGGGATCAGTGATGGCTCCCCCTTTGTGGAGTGGGATAATGGTTGCTGTGCACCATTCAGTGGGCACAAAGCCTGATGTGAGGCTATTATTGAACATGGTGCTTAGGTGGGGAGCCAGTTTGTTCTGAAGTTTGTGTAAAACGCAGCCTGGGATGTTGTCCGGTCCCATGGATGCTGTGTTTTTGGCTTTAGAGAGTGCAGCTTTTACCTGCGTAGTTGTGATTACAGGGACTCTGCATTCTTCCTGTATAGAAATAGGTCCTTTAGGGGGTGAGGGTGGGGTAAAGTTAGCACTGAACCTGTCTGCCAGGATGTTGGCAATATCAGTCGGTTCTGTAATTTTTGTGCCATTGTGCTGTAACTCAGATCAGATCTGAGTGTTGCCATCGAGATTCTTGACATAGCTATAGAATGCTTTGTGGTTGTCCTTAGAATTAGTGGCAATTTTGTTTTCGTAGCTAGCTTTGGAGGATCTTATAAGAGATCTCAGCTTGTTACTAAGACTGACCAGGGAGCTCCTCCACTTATGGGATTTTACTCTCTTTTGCAAAAGTTTCTTCCTTCTGTTGTAGAGTTTGTTTATGGCAGGGGGGTAGCATTGTGGTTGTGTTTGGGATAGCATAATCCATGCACTTGTGTAAGTGCTTATAGAGTGCATTTGTGTAGGATTAAGCAGTTGTAACTGTATTGTCCATCTCCATGGGTGTCATGAAGTTCACCACTTCTGTCTTAAGAAGAATGAAGTTGGCTTTGGAGAAAGTTTTTACAGTGGTTTCCTTAATGGGGGGTGGGGGCGAGATGTGGATATCAAGGGTGATTAGCTTATGGTCAGATCGGACCAACGAGGAGTTGACTTCAGGTGTGGAACACTGCTCACTCATGTTGGTGATGACTAGGTCTAGGATATTGTTGCCACTGGTGGGAGTGTGGATAAGTTGATCCAGGACATTGAAGTTTATGAATTCCAGAAAGCGTTGAGCTAAGGAATTAGTACACAAGTAGTTTTCCCAGTTAATGGTGGGGTAGCTGAAGTCGCCCATTATTAGGGTGTTTGGTTGAACCCTAATATTTTCCAGTACATCAAGAAAAGAAAAGTGGGAATCCTGGGGCATGGTGGGGGATCTGTAGCAAGCTAAAATTTGGATTGCAGTTTTGCCCAGAGTTAGTTGCACTTGGATAACCTCGGATGCATTATGCTGAGCAACTAGCCTGGAGGTGTGGATATCTTTAATAAATATGGACACACCTCCACTTTTGGTGTTTCGGTCCAGGTTACATGGCCAAAAAGTGTGGTACGAGTTATAGCCTGGTAGTGCAAGGGTTCTCTCTGGAGCCTTGAACCAGGTCTCAGTCACTGCACAGATATCGATGTTCTACATTTTATGGAGTGCCTTGAGTGAGTGCACTTTGAGATTTAGACTTCTAGCATTGAGTAGCATTACGCTCAGTTTTTGCTTGCCTGTTCCTGTTATGGTGGTGATTTCATCATTTAAATCTTGCCTAAAAAAGGCACTATAGGGGCAGCAAGAGCCTTAGCCAGTATCCAGAATCCCAGCGGTAACAGGTGCAGGCCATCTCTGGCAAAGCATCGTAGTCTGTCGACCATGTCATCCCAAACAGACAGATACTGGATCCCATTAGAATGACACCAGATATACTGTACATATGCACCTCTTACTGCATGACATATGGACAAAGGGTGACAGACTTGGAGGACAGAGGTGCAAACACAGGGCCAATATTGACATATTGCTTTGATAAACTGAGAAAGTTGCTGGTGTAACAGGGTTTGTTGTGACATATCTCTTCTGAGGGATATGAAGTCAGTAACACACATTGGTGTCACCATTTACTGACTGCAATCATTAGAGTATGCCACTGCATTTCTAAAGACAGAAAATGTGTGAGTAACACACCACATGTAAGACTCCAAACTCTGGCCAGTCTGCAGATAGCCCTACAGGTGAGAGTTTCCTCAACCACATAATACTGTCATGCCAGACTTTAAATCAAGCAGAAGAGCCATATCCACACAAACCCTGTTAAACCAACATTACTTCAAATGTAGAACAGCAATACTTACATCATGTCCCCATGTCTGGAACATCCCCCTCCTGTTTGTTGGCCTTTCACCACAGTGTATGTTGTAAGAGGTATTTCCAACTACCCTCTGTGATGCTGACAGACACCCACATGAAGTCATGCTCACAGTGAAGGAAAAGGACCAACATCCACATGAAGAGCTTAGTTATAGGAATGTGTTTCCATGCAATTGGCTATAGGAATGTCAACACAGCTGTTCTACATGCAATTAGCAAGTTGGGGACTCCAGTTCGTGCACAGGCCATCAGCTGATCATGAGCATTACCTACAAAAGTCAAGCTACTGCCTATACAAAAAAAGATGTATTTTTCCACATCTACCAGAGAGGGAGAGAGTGATAGAGACAGAGAGAAAGTAAGAAAGGGAGGGAGAAAGAGCCAAGCGTGTTTGTATATGATCCATGGGTGGAGAGCGGTATCTGGGTATTATAATGGTTGCCTATATTGTTTACTAATCTATACTGTCAAATAGTAATTACAGATGGCAGTACACATTTATGGCTGTGGATTGTCTACAACAACCTCTACAGTGTTTGAACACTGTTGGCCTTGTAATGTGGACATTGGGACATATTGGTCCTCAATATAATAATGTAGCAAAACCCACACTGCAATGGATCCTGTCATTACACAATCACCCCAACAAGACACTGATGACACACACACAAACACTTACCAGAACTTAGTTTTAGACCCCTACCTGGCTATGTATTACTATTACAGTGTTACACAGTTATTGCACGCACCACATAGCTTATATGTGGGAGAATTGTGCCAAGGTATCTTTGAAGGTGACTGACATCAGCAGCAGTGCTAAAGGAGGGGTAAGGGGAGAGTAGTAAGTGTCAATGTCCATAAAATCAGGTATCATCAAAGACACACACACTCTCTCACACAGTTGCCATGTCTGTGCAAGAGAACTCCTACCTAACTAGTATGCTACACTATAGTACTGCACAGTTATTTCAAGCACCATGGAGCTTGTATGTTGGTGAGCTGTGCCAAGGTATCTTTGAAGGTGACAGCAGTGCTAAAGGAGGGGTAAGGGGTGAGTAGTAAGTGTCACTGTCCATAATATCAGTTATCATCAAAGACAAACACACTCTTGCACACAAACACACACAGTTGCCGTGTTTGGGATTAGAACATCTACCAAACTAGTATGTTACACTGTAGTATTATGCAGTTATCACAAGTGCCATGGAGCTTTTATGCTGGAGAGCTGTGCCAAGGTATCTTTGAAGGTGACTAACATCAGCAGCAGTGGCAAAGGAGGGGTAAGGGGAAAGTAGTAATTGTCAAGGCCCATAAATTCAGATATCATCAAAGACACACACACTCTTTCACACAAGCAACCACAATTTCATAGTTGCCATGTCTGGGATTAGAACTCCACTAGTATGCTACATTATAGTACTACTCAGTTATCACAAGTGCCACAGAGGTTTTAGTGCTGGTAATTATCCAAAGGTTTTCAAGGTGACTGACATCAGCAGGCATGCTAAAGTAAGGCAATGGGAGGTATAGAGAGTATGCATGGCTTCAAAATCATTCATCTCCACACACTGAGTTTCACACTTGCCATGTTGGGGATTAAAACTCCAACCTAACTAGTTTTTGACACTACAGTATTACAAACTTATCGCAAGTGCCATGCCACTTATAGGGCTTAGACTTGGCCAGAGGGTTACTTCAAGGTGACTGACAGCAGCAGGAGTGCTAACATGGGCAATGGGAAGTGTGGTGTGTGTGAATAGGCCATAAACTATTTCTCTGGAAACACACACACACACACACACACACACACACACACACACACACACACACACACACACACACACACACACACACACATGCACAGTCACACACAACTTTACATTTGACAGGACTGGGTATACAAATGCTAGATGAATACTGATTTGTACTATCATGTTACACAGTTATCACAAGCACCACAGACACTATATGGCTGAGGGCTACAAAAATTAATGACTACAGTGATTGACATCAGCACATCATGTGATATCGGCCAATTGGATGTGTGGTGGATGGGACAGGCCACTTAATGGAAATCTCTTTGTCACTGTCTGTCTCTCTCTTCCCCATATCTCTATATGTGTGTATGTTTGACATATTATAGTGTGTTGGCCTTGGATATGTGTGAGTATTTCTATCCAATGTGTGTGCAAAGCATGAATGGTGTACAATGTGATGTGTGTGCATAGACATCTGTAACTGACAGATATGTATAGTCCACTGAGTTCACCAAAGGCATGGCAAGAAAGTTCACTTGAATTCCTCATTTAATTTTCAAATTCAAATCAAAGGAACCGGCTAAACTGGTAGGTGTGGCTAGTACCTTAAATATTCTACAGAATTGTACTGGAGACTTCAAAGTTTATAATTATAGTTGCTATAACATTACCCAGGAACATGCCAACTTGTTCAGTAAAGGTATGACATTTGTTGCCACTAAGAAAGCCAATCTACCTAGATTATTAATAGATCTTAGGCTTTTTATGAGGAAATTGAATTTGCCACTCTTATTTAATGAATCTGTACCATCTGTTAATAATGGCTTGAGAATACCTAGTACCTTCAACCCAGATCTCCATCCCACGCTGAAAAAAATTGAGGAATTTTGTGAACTTGATTTAAGGGCAGCATTATCATATTCAGGTATATGTAATTCACCTAATTTGTCTAAGGATGAACATAAGCTGATGGAAGATATAAAACAAACTGGGTCTTTAAGACTTTTTACAACCTGATAAACGTGGTGGATTAATTATAATGGACCAGTCTGATTATAATCAGAAAATGATGGAATTGTTGAACGATGAAACCTATACAGAAGCATCAATTAATGAGGTTAACATATCTTATTGTAATATAGATTATTTTTTGAATGATATGTTAACCTAAGGTCAATTGTCACCCCAGGAAGTTGATTTTGTAAATAATAGTGAACCAAAGATACCCACTATATTTGGCGTGCCTAAGTTACATAGGATATTGTTGATGGCACTTATTCTAAAACTTATTTTATTGCCAAATTTATTGATAAACAATTAAAGGGGTATTTGGAAAATTTTCAACATATATGTAGAGATTCCTGGGATTTTTTAAGTAAATGCAATCAATTGGGTACTGCTGACAACAGGTTTTTAGTGACAGTAGATGTAAATGATCTATTTACATGTATTCCACATGATATAGGGTTACAGTGGTCTACAGAATATTTTACTAACCATGTTCATGTGCAGCCGGACCATATTAATACCTTGTCACATATGATGGAAATGGTATTAAGTAATAATTTTATCTACTATGAAGATCTGTACTTCAAACAACTAATAGGGGTAGCTATGGGGTCCTCATGCAGTCCCCTATACGAAAATGTAGTTATGCTGATGTGGGAACTTGGTTATTTATTTCCCTGTGAGCTATTTAAGAATGAAAAATGATATGCTCGTTTTTTTAGACGATTTGTTTTTTGTATTGGCAGGGTAAATTGCTGAAGTTCATGTGTTTCTAGACTTTATGAATAATAGTACTTCCTTGTTGCATTTTGCATGTCATATTGGTACTACATCTATTCCTTACTTGGATGTAATGTTATCGAAGAGTACAACAGGGTTAAAGGCTGGCATTTTTCATAAGAAAATATATTCCAATAAATAGTTGCACTATTCCAGTAACCATCCATATCATGTTAAGAAAGGCATTATCAAAGGGCAAATGGTGAGAGCGGCAAAAATGTTTACTGATTTACATGAATTCCTGGAGGAATGTCATTTTATAGGTAATATGTTTTTAAATAGGGGGTACCCAAAATGCTTAATTGATGAGATTAAACATGAGGTGTTTAGAAAAAGGCTTTCTGGGGAATATTACCCCTTATTAACAGCTACTACTATGGGTGGAGCAGAGGGTATAAATTATATAAGTAGTATGGGCCCCTCACATTTTGCAGTGGAAAATGTGAATTTGGCAAGTGGAGAACATTTAATGGAGTCTAGTGATTCAGGTGTACAAAATGGTGTACAAAATGATTTTATTTTTACACATAGTATGGATAGTACATGTATTACAAATATTGTATGCAAAAATTGGAATATGATAAGACAAGATAATTTATTTGTTAAAATACTAGGTATGAATCCTAAGTTTGTTTTTAGACGTGGTGATAATTTAAAGGACTGGTGTGATGGTGTATCTCATCAGCAAGTAGTTATAGTACACAAGATGCAAAAATGTAATATGTGCTCTCAATGTTCACATATTATGGAGTGTGAACATGTAAATATTGGAAATAAAAATATCTATATATCTGGATGGTATTTATGTCAGAAACAAGGTGTGGTATATGCTGCTAAGTGCTGCCTTTGTGCAGCATATTATATAGGGAAAATGGAGCGAAAGCTCAAACATCATATATATGAACACACCAATGATATTCGGATAGGAAGTGCAGTGGCTAAACACATAAAGGAATACCCTGAACATAAATTTAAGTTTTTAGTTTTATAACAACTGCAGATTAATCCTAGGGGAGGACCATGGAAGTTATTTTTAGAGCAATGTGAATTATGGTGGATATTGTTTTTAAATGCTTCTGCACCCCCTGGATTAAATGATGTGGTATCAATTTTTGTATATTGAAATTAAGAAGGTATGATAGATAGTTTTAACAATAGTAATTTTTATTGAAAGTGTTTTTATTATATATGAGGTATGGTACTTTAAATTAATTGTTTATGTCTGGGTATTTAAAGTGTGGTCATATGACTGTTTGAATTTATTCTGAGGAAGGCTTCCATTGTTCTTGCCGAAAGCGCTTAACTACCTATTAATAAAACCTTAATTCGAGTGAACTTTCTTGTCATATCTTTGATGAATTTAAGTTGATGTTTTTTGGTTGAAATAGTTCACTGAGTTGTCTGACATGGGCTTCATTTCTCTAAGTGTAGGAGCATGCCCAGTATGACCTTCTGTATTGAGTGTGTGAATCCATTCCAGGTAGGTTGTACTCCAGTCCAGGGTTTGCTGTTCTACAGCTGCAGCTAGCAACCTGTTTCTGCAGGATATCTGTAGATAGGTTGACAATATGGAGTCACTATGGGCACCAGATAGTACGATACTGTAACTATTGTGTCTGTTTTGCTTGTGTTACATGGTTGGTGTTAACAGAGATATTCAGGCATATGTAGTGTTTTACACTGTGATGTATTATGTCATCAACTACTGACAGATATACTTATTTGCTCACAGTTATTTCCTGGGAAATACAAGATGAATGAAGGTGTGTCAAGTACTGTGGTCTGCAGCCTACATATTCTTGCACATTCATGCCATTCTGGAGGTGTAGCTGCAGACACTTGCTGAAGGGTCTGTGTAAATGGTCCAACACTTTGGTACTATGGTGGCTGCGGATCCCCTTCTTGTACAATAGTTCCTGTCCATATTAATCCACTGGTCTGGATGCTGGCAGGGTGCTGCTTACAGCTAGGGTCACACCTGCATGGGACACCTTTTCAGCATGCTGCATTCTGCGGATATTCCCATACAGAAGTGGGGATCATACTGTACTCATTCCCAACAGCAAAGCAAGGATATGACCTGTGATACACCTGTGGCTGATGGTGAGGTGAGCTGAGTGCATGTTTGATATGGAAGCTTCTTGCAGTTGACTCACAGATATACATGGGACATTCCACTTATGCTGCCTTGTGTGGGGACATAGGCAGTCTCCCATTACTTCATAACTGTGCCTTTTGTGGTCTGCCACTGATTGGCCAGACTACATCAGTATTCCATACTACACAGACAACTAATGTGCTGCTAACTTGTATGTACAATTCCAAAGGTGTGTGCAGCTGACAGTTACATTTTATGTACTCTGTCTAGGGTACTTCCACCTGTGTACTGCGTGTATGTCTGGGCCCACATTCATGGCATGTCCATCTTTCAGACAGTGACAGATATTGACATCTGGACAGTGAGTATGGACGACTGCTAGCATGGGTATTGTTAAGAAGCATTGTGCTTGGCACTGCAGTTGTCGGAACATGGCCCTATCATCAACAGTACAGGCCATAGGCCACCAAGACACAACCCTCCATGCCTGCATGCTGACTACTTCCAAACAATATTGAACACACAACAACCTAACACAATGGACCCTTGCATATTGCATACATGCAACAATCTATCCAGTAGATTGGGC
Organism: Protopterus annectens; assembly: GCF_019279795.1. Classification (NCBI taxonomy): domain Eukaryota; kingdom Metazoa; phylum Chordata; order Ceratodontiformes; family Protopteridae; genus Protopterus; species Protopterus annectens. The sequence continues at coordinate 376,302,016 of NC_056736.1, forward strand.
CAGCTCAGGTAATCTCTGCTCCACTGTTATTAAACCCACACGTACATGTTACTGCATTTCTACATAGGATTGTGGGGGGGGGGTGGGGCGGCAAACCTGATGACTTTAAACATTTGCTATGACTGTACTGGTATTTCAGGTACTCTGTTGGCTTCCATTTCATTTTGTATTCTGCCGTATCATGCAGACTGGAGGCATATCAGTAGTGTACAGATCTTAGGTTTTTATTGGCCTACATTTCAGTTTCAGACTTCTTACCCTTCAGAAATAACATACAACTGCCAGACCTGTTGTAGCCTGTCTGTCTGTGTAGATCTGGAGGGGGTCTGTTAACCACTGCCATCAATTGGAGGCCTTAGCCCAGACTTTCTTTATGGTCATCTACACCTGTTCTGCTGGCTGTGGCTGGTGGTGGGTATGTGTGCCTCACTGATATGCATGTGTGTGTCCTATGGACACACATTTGGGCCACCACATGTTCTGCAGTGGGATTTGTCACCTTGTCTAGTACTGCCAAGTTTGTTGACACCAGTATTTCTTAGGGGTTTCATGCTGCCCATATAGGTGTCCACTAGCTGCTGCCATCCCATTCAGCCACCTAATTCTCTTGCATGCTCAGATCCATACCATAGATACAACTATCATAACATACTACTCCATTCAGCAATTGATAGGAAGAGTGACTTACCTTGTGGCTTTGCCAGTACTGAAGATGATGCTGGAGGGCTGACTATGTCAGATGCACATAGTACACTCCCTATACATGGTAAAGCACAGGTAGTGTCATGTTTGGCATCCCTTTTAGTGTATGTGCGAGTCAGAGAGAGGTGTCATTCCCTGTGTCCCTACCATGTCAGTGTATGTGTTATGTGTTGCCTCTTTACCAAAGCCTGGGCATACTGGGCACATCTCATTCTGCCTACATGGGCAGGGTCAGATTGTTCCTCCTCCGAGTCCCCCTGTGCCTGTGATGGCCTTGGCATGCCATGGACAAAAGTAGAATCTATTTTACAGTTCATTTTTATTTTCTGAGGGCCAGAGTGTTAAATATGATAAATAAGCTGAATGAACATGTTATGGTAAAAATAAACGCTAATCATAACAGATGTGTTCAAACTAAGAAAGAGTCTGCAGAAACTTTTGTCAGGCACTTTTATGAACTGTCTTAACATTGTGGGTTTAACAAAACAAAAGACGAACAAATTAGAGACAAAAGAGTGCCGGGAATGACTGAAACTGAAGTATCTCAAACACTACCCACAGAATTGAATTTAACTTTAGAAAAGGAAATTCTGATTGCTAGAAAGGCTGAATTATTAAAGAGACAAGATCCTAATAAGTGCAGCTAAAAATGTACATGAGGAAAATGCAGAAAAAATAAATAAATAAAATCATGAGTATGTTCAAAGTAAATGTGTGAATCAGAGTGAGTGCTTGTTTGGCAAATTTATTATACATAACCATTCATATACTGCATAACAGCAGTGCGCTTTGTATATAAAGAAGTGAAACAAGGCGATTTTCTTATTGTTTACAAACCTAAGCAATTCAAAGAAGCTAGCATTTAACTGAGCGTAAGCTAAGTCAAAGAATCTATGAGCATGACTACGCTATTAGGAAAAACAATCTGAATAATCCATTGGCCAAACATATTTCTGACAATTTTAACCATAAATTTTCCTTTGTAGTAATTGATCAAGTCACTACTGATGAAAAGAAGCCTTGAGGTTTACAATTAGAAATAAATGAGCTAAAATGGCAAATCTGCTTTCAGGCAGACAGTTGGCCTGGCATCAATGATCGCACTTCTATCTTGGCCATATTGAAACTAAAAGCACTTAAAAGAAAAAAGGTTTAGAAACAACAGAAAGAAGGTTGTTTGACAACTGGAAACATTTTACAGTTTTATACATTAATTTACATATTCATACACATATTTAAATATATATACATATATACTCTTTTTGAATACTACTTGTATTAAATTGTTTTTAAAGTAGCGTTGATAGTTTTTGGTTTATATGAGGCAACCGTTTTATGTTCAGCTGTATATCATGATGACTGACACTGTTTTTAACCAATAGAAGTAAATGTTATGGTATTTAAGGACTGCCTAAAATACACAAAAATAATACTAGGCCTCCTATGAGACCAATAGTTGCTGGTAATAATTGGTGTACTGAGTCATTGTCTATATATATTGATAAGCGTATTAAACTGATAATGAATAAATCTTGTATAATATTAAGAGACACAGAACAATTTTTAAGTGAATTGTATAATCACTCGAGAGATATTACTTCCTTGGATAAGTTCATATTTGTTACTTTAGATGTAACATCTCTCTTTACTGTCATACCAAATGACATAGGTGTTGAGTATGTAGTACAATTATTGAATATGATGGGAGACTTTAATGAAAAGGATATATATTTATTACAGTCTCTATTGAGTCTTGTATTACGTAATAATATATTTGTGTATGACCAGAAAATATATTGGCAACAAAATGGTGTTGCTATGTGGAGCTCTTGCTCCAACAGTTATGCAAATGCTGTGATGAGTATATGGGAAACCAAATATATAGTAAATGGTCCCTTCACTGCTTGTATCTCCTTTTATAAAAGATTTGTAGATGATTTGTTTATCCTATGGAGAGGAAGTGAAGAAATATTGTTTGAATGTATGGAGTATATTAATACATCATCTAACTTTTTGCATTTTACTTTGAATTTCTCTACCATAGGTAAAAATTTCTTGGATGTATATATTTCTAGAGATGTTAGTGGTAAATTGATTAGTAGTTTGTATAGGAAAGAATGTCATGCTAATCAGCTACTTAATAGATGTAGCATGCATCCTAATTTTGTTTTTAGAAATGTAGCTAAGAATCATTTTTTTAGAGCATCAAGACTAAATGTTAATGAAGAAGACTATCAGAAATTTAGGACTCAAACTGAGAATGAATTATTTGAAAGAGGATATGAACAACATTTGATTCAACATACCTCTGGTGTAGTGGATACATTAAGGTCTACTACAGCTGAACCTAACTTCTCTGAGAGCAGACCAAGGACTAGAAAAGTAGTGAATAATAAACTTAGAATGTCCTTACATTATACTAGGGGCATAGCTAAGTATATAGATGTCATCAATTCTCATTGGAATATTTTAACAACTGATGAACATATTAAGACAATTGTGGGTGTGAGACCACAATTTTCTTTTAAGAATAAGAATTCACTTAAGAAAAGATTATGTTATAACATATCTAAAAATCCAGTAGCTAGTGTCCCTGTAACTAAGCCTTGTGGCAGCTGTAATTATTGTACTTATATTTGCACAGATATAGTTTTTAAACATCCAGATACAACCAATAATTTTTATATTAAGGTCGGTGCAACATGCAATACTATGCATGTGGTATATCTTGCTATATGTACATTATGTAATAAATATTATGTAGGTAAAACTGATCACTCATTAAAAGAAAGAATTAGAGAGCACCTATATAATATTAAGAAAAAGAACCTTATTAATGCACTTGCTAAACATGTAGTGAATACAAATGAATTACATACTTTTAAATTTTTAGTTTTAGATAGGACATATGATAATGTGAGACGTGGGGATATTAGGTCCAGAACGGAAGAGTTGGAGGCTACTTGGATAGTCAGACTTAGGGCGAATCATGGTCATGGTCTTAATGACCACGTCCCTATAAGACCTATATTACATAAGAAACCTTTACGCAAGTGATATGTATTATGTTTTTATATTTGTATTTTTAATTATGGTATTCATATATTTTAAATGTGCTGTTACTTTAAATTTGAATTGCTTTTTGATCACATGATGTTTTGAATGGGTATATATAGGTGGTTTATGTCAGCAAATGTTAAACACCTGATGAAGCTGTATGTGAAAGTGCTAGTGTCATTAAAGCTGAGCTCAAAGACTATCTTCTCTGCCTTTTATTCTTTGGAACTACATACCTTCTGGAATTAGTGACTGTTTACACTGGAGCCATACCTTTGCTGCTTGGATTTTCATTTGGATTGTATTTTTTCAGCAGAGGTAAAAGCTGTTTGTTTGGTGACTTTGTTGTTTTTATTGTTATGGTATTTAAGGTGAATGCATGTAGAATAGTTTGTCTGATGAACTTTGAAACTTGTTCAAACGAAAGCGCTAACTGTTTCTTTGTTACTGGAATCATTAAATACTTGGTGTTTTTATATTTCTCACTTTGTTGTTCCTTTCATTTCACCATTTGAACAGTGTTCCAGAGGTGTTTGGACTTCAGCCTTGTGTGTTTTAGCATCAGTTTGGTGATTTTGGGTTTAGCATTTGTAATATGCAAAACTACAACTGAAATACACAAGCAGCAATACAAATATATTAGAGACTTATCACAATTCTCTCCTACAGTCTTTAACATCTTACAAACCATTAATTGGGAACCCCTAAAGACACTCCTTCTAGACAATGCAGTACAACATTTTAATTCTTCTTTCCTTAATATTCTGAATAGCCTAGCACCACTTCGGCTAAAATGCGTAAAATCCTCACATGCCCCATGGCTCACTAGAGCTACCAAACAGAATATGGTGATCAGGGACAAAACCTAGAAGCTTTGGCAAAAGCACAAAAAACCCTCAAACCTCATAACCTATAGACACCTCTGCAACCAAGTAAAGTGCCAAATCATTAAGGGTAAAAAGAATACTATCATACCTTACAACATCAACACAAGCTTAACCCTAAATATATCTGGAGCTCAATCAACAGACTTCTACACCCAGGATCTGAACCTAACCCCTGTTCAGACACAGAAAAAACCCTGTGGAAATAGCCACACCTTTCTCCACTTATTTTATTGACATTATAGCTAACCTAGAAACAAACACTGAATAAACTTGATAAAAAAGCACACAAGGAGAGGAACAGGTCACAAATCACGCCAGCCGAAGTAAAACAAATATAGCCTTTTACTTGTAAGCGCTTTCATGCATACAAATACATGCACTTCTTCAGACAAATACAAAAATATATTAAAACACTTATATATGCTTTGGGTACCCAGCTGACCTATTTTGTGAACAATAATCAAATTAATTAATTATTCAATTAGGTCAGGGTAAACCAAACAACTTCAGTAAAAACAGTACATACAAAGACTAACTGCCCAGAACTGCAAAAGTCTTAGATTACATATGTATTCTTGACCAACTACCAAAAATTCTGCATCGTAGAATTTAAAAATAAACATAAAAATAAGCATGAAAATAAACAAATTTATCAAAGGAATTGTGTATAAATTAATTAATTCCACCAGTGCAAACCGAGTTCCTGGTCTTGAGGAATTTTGCAAAACACCTGATATTGACTTTAATTCAGCAGGCAATGCACATGTAATTAATGTAACTTTCTCCGACAGCGATGTTAGCAACATCGCTGTTAATCTTAAGAACTTTGACACTGTCCTGCTTAAATTTAAAAAGTTGCAAGTTGAAATTATCTATCTTCGTGAGTGCTTAAATTTGAAAATTGTGCCAAAAGGTTTACGACAATGGAAATACCCTTCAGGCACAGTAAAACAATCAGAATTCCATCTTCAATTAATCGATCATTTTAATCAACAGGGCTTTAAATTTCTCGACTTGCTGATCGCAGAATATACCAAACAAATAGATACTTTGAGGGAAAAATTATCAACTCTGGACAGAATTATTAAATCCCATCCTGAATTTAACAGGTATGAATATGACTACGCTAGGTCCTTCATAAGCATAGCGGCACTCATTAATAAAATAACTGAAACTAAAAGGAGGAAAATCAGCAGAGATAAGCTTGCTTATGAAAAAGGACTCGCCTATCCAGATCCCCCCACGCTTGGTAATCAGCGTGGTACAACCGTATCGACGCTACAACCTAACGCAACAACAAGTATGGCAGCAGAAAACAAACTAGACGCATTTTTGGAAGCTGACACTAGCATTCTCTCCCATGATGAAGAACCTCCTCAACACCCCAGGCGTAGCGAACGCATTAACAGCAACAATAACAAAAAGCAACAGAACCAACAAAAAAACCAATATAACAATAATTATGACAAGCAACAGGGTTTTCAGCAAGTCCGTTCGAATACCCAAAAGAAAACGAACTGGAACCGCAAAGGCAACAACAAATTCGGATACAACAAGCGGAAAAGATAACACAGGATATCGAGTTTCCGAAAATTCTCACAAGTAAGACTAGTGACTTTAAAATCTATAATTACACGGACTGGGAAACTTGTTCTGAATTTGTTGAACTGCTAGCTAAGGGGTTTACATATGTGTTACCTTCAAAATTCAACTTAAGTAATGTTTTATGCGATCTAAAGTTATTCCTACGTAAACTAAATTTGAAAATCTTATTTGGTGAACAGGATGTTACTCAAAAATCTAATGAATATGTGGCAAGTGTGTTTAATCCACCTTTAGACCAGAACCTCTTAACATTTGAAAAAATAACTGAAATGCAGTTAAGAAGTTTGTATAAGGAATGTAGGTTATGTAAGTCATCACATACAAATGAGATGGATTTAATTACACACGCTAAAGTCCACAAAATACGAGTAATGAAACCAGATAAAGGTGGAGGGGCAGTTCTTATGCATGAGGCAGATTATGTGGAGAAAATGTATGATTTATTATCTGCGGAAGAATATACACAGGTTTCACTTAATGAACTGAATCAAGCATATCAAAAATTGAAAAACCATTTAAGTGACTTGTTTATTGAAGGGCATATAACCATTGAAATGTATCATTACTTCTCAATGCAGGCACCCCTTACTCCTATTTTGTTTGGGGTCCCGAAATTACATAAAAACATTTCTACACCGCCCTTTAGACCCATAATTGATGGTCGCAATTCAATAACCTATTCTTGCGCTAAATGGGTAGATAACAAATTAAAAGGTTATTTAAAAACTGAGGTACAGATATGCAGAGATTCTTGGCATGTTTTGGAGAATTTGAACAACATTCCTTTTAATGCTGATTACATTTTCTTAACAGCTGATATTAAAAATCTATATACGGCAATTCCACAAAGCATAGGACTGGATTGGGTTAGAGACTTTTTATTATTAAAAAACTGCCCTGGTGATGATGTCGACTTAATTATTAATATTCTGGAACTAGTGTTAGAAAATAACTATTTTATGTTCCAAAAAGACATATTCTTACAGCGATCAGGCGTAGCAATGGGCTCCCCATGTGGGGGTAGTTTCGCCAATGCTGTAATGGCCTTTTGGGAGCATACATACCTTTTCCCACACAAATTATTTTGTGAAATTAATGGTTGGTACACACGCTATCAGGACGACATATTTATGGTTATTACCGGGACATCTGAACAGGCTTCACAACTAATAGATGAAATGAACTCTTTTACTTCTTTTTTGGAGTTCACTTTTGAATCAAGCAACACAACAATTAATTTTTTGGATATCAGCATTTCCAAAGATATGATACATGATGTATTTGTTACAAAAATCTTTAGAAAGCCCACATATAGTAATTCTTTTTTACACTTTACGAGCAATCACCCCTTTCATCAAAAGAAAGGGGTTGTCAAAGGACAATTTGTCCGGGCTTCTCGTATGTGTTCAACAGATACAAACTTTGAAGAAGAATGTGAAAGACTATGTGAAATGTTCCATAATAGGGGATATCCAAATGATTTAGTTAACGCAGTTTATTCTGAAGTAAGTTATAAAAGGGAGAATGGTCTTATTGGTCCCATTTTTAAAGGTACTGCCCCCAACATAGAAAAAATAAACACAAACATTCTGCACAATGATAGTCAGAGCAATGGAGCCACAATTAATAATTATAACACTAGTTTTCTTACACAATTCAATTCTAACATTGGGCAGATAAAAAAAGTTTTGATAAACAATTGGGAGTGTTTATTACAGAATGAAAAACTTTATTCCCTATTTGGCCCGAAACCGACTATAGTATACAAAAGGGGTTTAACTATTAAACAACTATTTGAGTCCCCTTCAACAACTTACAAGCCAAATAAAGGAATGATGAAGTGTGGTTGTTGCAAATATTGCAAACACATACAGATTGGGTCTACCTTCACAGTTCGTGGTATAAAATACCACATTAATGATAAGTTTAACTGTGAAAGTCAAGGGGTGGTTTACCTTGCTAAATGTAAAGACTGCGCCGCATATTATTTTGGAAAGACAGAACGTGCATTGAAAACACGTATATATGAGCATCTGTACGCCATATCCAAACAAAATCTGTCAAATGCGTTAGCCAAGCATATTAGTGAAAATCAGACACATAGCTTTACATTTAATGTTGTTGAAAAGGTTCAAAGAAATCCCAGAGGAGGGGCATGGTGTTTAAAACTACAGGAACATGAACTACTCCTCTGGCAATTGAAAACAAACGCATACACATTTCCAGGAATTAATGATATGTGTTCCATAAAATGTCTTCTTAATATGAAAGCCTTGAATAGATACATTATATTACATTTTAGTATAATCAATGATTATGTAATATATATGGTTTTTTCTCTTTTTTTCTATTGATGTGTACAACACAAGATTTATGGAATTCTGTATTTACTAGATAAATTATTAGAAATGAATATATTTGATATTTAGGATTATGCATTAGTAAAATACTTACAGTTAAGATAATTCCACTTTTGGAAAGCAGCATTAATACATAAGTAATACTTTCCATGTTGTATTTTGAATGGTTTTGCAAAGTACTTTTGTAGCTATAAAATATACAAATAGATTTATACATATTTATACACAATTCCTTTGATAAATTTGTTTATTTTCATGCTTATTTTTATGTTTATTTTTAAATTCTACGATGCAGAATTTTTGGTAGTTGGTCAAGAATACATATGTAATCTAAGACTTTTGCAGTTCTGGGCAGTTAGTCTTTGTATGTACTGTTTTTACTGAAGTTGTTTGGTTTACCCTGACCTAATTGAATAATTAATTAATTTGATTATTGTTCACAAAATAGGTCACCTGGGTACCCAAAGCATATATAAGTGTTTTAATATATTTTTGTATTTGTCTGAAGAAGTGCATGTATTTGTATGCATGAAAGCGCTTACAAGTAAAAGGCTATATTTATTATAGCTAACCTCACAACCATCTTCCGTCAAACCCTACCTAACCAACCAGACCCTCTAGCCACTAATACCTCTCCTGCACATCCTCACAACTTCTCTCTAACTCTTATTCCCAAAGACATAGTAAAAAAAATACTTCTGAAATTAAAACCTTGGACAAATGCCACTGACAGCCTGCCTCCTGAATTCCTACAAAAGGCAGGAAATTCAGTTGCATACCCCATCAGCATACTTCTTAATAGGTCCATCCAAGCATCCTGTGTTCCTTCCATTTGGAAAAAAAACATTTATTCTCCCACTCCACAAATGTGGAAACAACATAGATGTCTCCAACTTTTGGCCCGTTGCCATCCTTTCCCCATCTCAAAAATCCTTGAGAAATATATCCACAGCCAGCTACTTAGCTACCTGTTTGACACAACATACTATTTCCAACCCAGCATGGTTTTAGACCAGGGCACAGTACCACAACAGCTCTTATTTCCTTCTGTGACACTATCAACCTGGCCTGTGACACCAGAAGACTTGCCTCCTCTCTATTTCTTGATCTGTACGAAGCCTTTGATACTATCTCTTATACACTCCTTCTTAGAAAACTATCCAACATAGGTATCTCTTCCTTTACTCTACATTTGTTTTCTAACTACCTCTCAGACAGGCAATAATCTACAAAATGGCTAAACTCCTTCTCTCCTTTCCTTAGCACCTCCACAGCTGTTCCCCAAGGATCCATCTTAGGCCCACTACTTTTCAGCATTTTCATCAATGACTTCCACTCCAGTCTCACTCAGCAAACAGTCATCCAATACGCAGATGACTCTACTATCATCTGTACTGCCAACTCACTACATAAACTTCAAAATCATATGCAAGCAGCCCTCAGCTCCACCAACATATGGATGGCTAACAACCATTTAGCATTAAATCCCAAAAAACTAAGCTAGTCCTATTTACCCCTAAGAAATCCTGCACCATAAGCACAGATACTTCCAATATTCTCTCCCATGACAACACCTCTATAGAGGTTGTCTCACATATTAAACTTTTAGGGGTTACCATTGACCAACACCTATCCTTTGACATGCACATTCACAACATAAAAAAGCACACCAGAAATTGGGCATGCTATATCAACACAAAACATTCCTCAATTACTCTTCCAAAGTAGTCCTTGCCTCATCTTTCCTGCTTCCCACACTTATGTATGGCGCTCATCTTTTCACCAATATTCAGAGCAGTCTTAAATCCAAGCTACACTTATGCTATAACAAAATAGAAACATTTGTTACCAATGGGAAACCCCTTATCTCACCACTGCACCTCTCTTAGACAACTGAACTGGCTAGAATTACCTCACCACCTCACATATATTCAACTAACTAGTGCCCACAAACTAATAAACAATCCATATAGTTGCTCAGCCCTTTCAAACCTATTTACTCCATACCACCCTAATAGGCCTCTCTGCTCAGAATAACAAACACTCTTACAGATAGATAAACCCAGTCTCATTGCTGGACAATGGCTTCACTCCTTTGCCAGTGCTAAACTATGGAACTCTCTCCCACCCTCTCTTAGAGCTACTAGCAATAAAACTGTCTTTAAAAATCCCTTAAACATCATCTCTCCTCCCACTGTCAATGTCCCTGTGCTAACTCCTCACAACCCATAACCTGACTTCTGTCTCTTCCCTTCCTCCTCTCCACCTTTCCCTCCTTTCTTCCCTCTCCACCTCCAGCACTGTCACCATTATCTCTTGAACAAATAAACATTTTATATATGCTTTACAAATGTATGGTGACTGTCAGTCTAATCTGCAACTACTGTGGTATGTACTCTTATCAAATTGTATATAGTGCATTGTTAACTGATCTTTAGAAGTTTAATCTGACCTATTTGCTTAGTTATGTTTTATCACTGTAAATGTTATCTTGTCTCTAACGCATTGTAAGCATTGTATTTTTACTGTGATTTATCAAATTGTATGTATTTGTATCTCTATGGAGCTTTTCTCCCCGGGTCTCCACTGAAAATGGGCACTTTTTGGCCCAGTGGGTCTTCCCGGTTAACAAATGAAATAAATAAATAAATATTACATGAAAAGACTAAAAGAAATAGCAAGCTACTTTCTGTTAAAAAAGTGATTAGATGGTTGGGCTGAAGAAATGACTTTTGGAAGGGGTGTTAGAGGGGGTCTATATTACAACGTCAAAACAAAGTAACAGCAAACACCTAAACATCGAAAAGTGTTCAGCGAAATTCACTTCTGTGATTTGTTGAATACTTACAGGGAAAAGGTGTAGTTGGCCAACTACACAATTTTGCCCTTTTCTCCACTGTAGTGCGATCTCAGAGCTGGTATATTTAGTTTGAGGGTGTTGGTGGCACAGCCCCCTACATGGGTGGGTTTGTTTTAGATAAATTTAGTTCTGTTGGGTTGCAGGGCAAGTATTTGTTTGCCCTTTAAGTATTCAGTGAATCGCGGAAATGCATTTTACTGAATATTTGTTGATGTTTAGGTGTTCGCTGTTACAGCATTTTGACATCGTAATATAGACTCGTTTGAGAGTACAATTGAATGGATGGGTCTATACTATGTTATCAAAAGGGCTATTCATTGTGTGCCCTTTCATCTTCACATAAACATTGAAATACCAAAACTCTGAATGGCCACGTCAGTGAATTCTTTCCCAGGGGGAAAAAATCGCTTGGCTGTCATCAGGAATTTGCCCTTTCTTCCACTGTAGTGAGATCGCGGAATTGGAAAATATAGTTAGAGGGTTTAGGGGGCACAGTCCCCCACATTGGGGGTTGTGGGGGTGAAGCCCCCCACTTCATGGGGTCTGACAGTTTGTTTTATTTGCCGTTGGCCAAGAGATGTTTTCCCCTGGGAAAAAATTTGCTGAAGTGGAGTTTTGGTACTTTGATATTTACATGTCGATGAAAGGGCGTTTAATGAACAGCCCTTTTAACAATGTAATATAGATCCGAATGTATAGTCTATTCAAGGGTGGGGTTCATTTCCCCATAGGAGGTTTAGATTGTTTTTTATCTCAATTGTTAATGTTTTATTGTTCAACTGTTTCTTATTTGGTGTCACATTAGATAAGAACAATTCATTCTCTTTAGTTAAATATGTTTGTTCTTTGGTAAATATAGCTACACATGACTAGCAATCTAGTAGTAATCTAACTATGAAATGTATTTCTATTAATGTATATGGTTTACATAATGGCTGTAAAGGGGAAGTCATTTAAAAATATCTGAAAATGTTTAATGCACAGATTATTTTTTTACAGGAGACACACCTTGTACAAGAAGACATAACATTAAGACAAATAGCTATACCGTTTTAGTAAGTTCTCATTATAAAAAAAAAGGAGAGGAGTAGCAGTTTTGTGGAAAAACTCAGTCTTAAAGCCCAAAATTATAAATACATATCATGATAAATCAGGGATGTTTTGTTTAGTAATGATATCCATAAATAATCAATATTTACTGGATACCTCAACTAGGTGCAAAAGTGGCCAAGCAACATTTAGAAGACATTATACAGCATGCTATAGGGAATATAATCATAGCAGGAGACTTTAATTTTATAATGAATGATTGTAACACTAATACAAAAAACACATAAAAGAAAACAGCAATATCAGAGGTAATAACCAATTTCATTGACACTTTTAACATTGTTGACATTAATGAATATGCTGACTCAAATACATTATTTTTCACATATTATTCTCATGGACATGGTACACAATCAAGAACAGATAGAATGCACATATCAAGAGATGTAACTGCAAAGCTGGATAAAGTCAAACTAGTTACATGTCCATTGTCAGACCATAGTGCAATCACGTTTTGATTTAGATTTGAACATAAAACAAAGAATAATGGTAACTAGACTACCATCACACATAATAAACTTAAAGGATTTTAAGGAATTTTATGTTAAAAAGATACAAGCATGTTTAGATATAAATCTCACTGAAGATGTACCTGAAATATATATATATATATATATATATATATATATATATATATATATATATATATATATATATATATATATATATATATATATATATATATATATATATATATATATATATATATATATATATATATATATATATATATATATATATATATGTGTGTGTGTGTGTGTGTGTGTGTGTGTGGGGGGGGACTCTTTGAAGTCATTTTATATGGCAAAGCATTAGCACAGTTTAATAACAAGAAAAAGCAATGAGACAAAGACTTTTTGGAATTACAAATAAGAACTGATAAACTAAACTAGACATTCAGAAAGGAAAGATGAATTTAACAAGTGAACAAGCTGGGATGAACAAAGAATACTTAGAGTCTCTGCATCATAAAACAATGATAAACCTAGAGAAGATCAAACTATGTTTTTATTCAATGAATCATAGAAATCAGAAAAGAAAAGCAAATAGAACAAAAAAAGATTATAGCTTGAGATCAAGAAATTTATTAATGCAGATACTAAGAAGAAAATATCAAATTTAAAAGAAATTCTAGAAGCTTTTAAATTATATTTTTCATAAAGTCAATAATCAAAAAGAAAAAATAGAACCCCAAAGCATGTTAAAGTCTTTCTTTAAAAAAATGTATTAAAACTAAATTACCATTTGAATATATAAAGTTAATAGATTAACAAATCACAATAACTGAACTTAAATCCCAAATTAATAACTTAAAGCAAAATAAAGCTCCAGGCATAGACAATATGATCCCAGAAACGTTTAAACTACTAACTAAAGAAAGATTAGCATTAGTGTTAAAACTGTTTACATTAGTAAAACATGACAAAAATATTCCTCCTTCTTGGAAATACATAATAATATCACCTATTTTGAAGCTAGATAAAAATCCAAGTGAATGTTCATCTTATAGACCAATATCTTTACTATATATAGATTACAAGATGTTCATGGCAATGTACATAATAATATCACCTGTTCTGAAACTAGATAAAAATCCAAGTGAATGTTCATCCTATAGACCAATATTTTTACTAAATATAGATTACAAGATGTTTGTGGCAATAAATACAGCAAGAATTAAACAGATACTCCCATTGTTAATACATGAAGGTCAAACTGGCTTTATAAAGGACAGAAATACATATGATAATATTAAAATAATTGTGCCCTTAATAGACTATATTAATCTTACAAAGAGTAACATGACTATAGTCAGTTTATATATAAATAGCACCTTTGATTCTGTCCACTGGTATTATTTATGACCAGTTTTAGAGGAATATGGATTTTCACAATAAATTTACACTGCTAATGAAATCTCTTTATGAAAAATATTTAGCTTATATAAAAAGAGGATCATCCTTTTCTGGATTTATTGAAATTACTAGGGGCACAAAACAGGGATGCCCTTTGTCTCCATTATTGTTTGCTATAGTCATTGAACCTTTCACAAATAGTATTGGGATGGATAAAAATATCAAAGGCATACAACTTGACAATAGTTCAGAAATGAAAGTTCAACTGTTTGCAGATGATAT